>NC_056726.1:1976372282-1976664782 GCF_019279795.1 Protopterus annectens
CACAAACACAAAATGATCAAAACCAAATTGCCCCCAACTGATAGCCATCGTGCACAAAACAACATAATCCACAAGTAAAGCCAACCACTCTTTATTATCACACAAATTATGCCGCATTATTCTGCTCAAGCCACCATACCAAAAGTCTCCATGCTCTGAAGTTATCTCCAAAAAAGCAGCTGCCAAACAGAAATCCTTTCAAACACATGCACATCATGTAAACACTCCCCCATTTTCTATTCTGCACTCTGTAGCTACTCTGTGAGACTCTCCCCACTCTGCAACACAGGCAGACATACATTTATATAAGAGAAAACAAACCATGTTAACATGTTCACAGTTACAGACATTATACATCACATATGTTCTTTTATACAGTTATCATCAATCCAGCATTACATAAATTGCTCAGTACCTGCCTTCCCTTAAACCTCATTCCTCCTCCAAAACATTAGTCTGCATGTTTTGTTTCCACAATTGCCTTTTTTATGTAATTTGCTCCTACGATTTTCTAAAGATCCCACTTCCAGTTCTATTCACTAGTTCAAATACAGTTGGTTTAGACTTTGATTTCCATTTTCTAGTAATTGCTTTATTGGCACCCACCAGAATTAAGCTTTATAAGGCCTTATTATGTAACTCCCACCATTTCTTAACCATATGTCTCATGCTCCTTCATTTCCACCCTGTCTTAAACTCCGTTCTCACTTTATTCCCAGTTACCAACCATCTCTTCATAAGAAATTTCTGCCCTCCCTAACAACTTTCAGTTAATTTCCACCACCCACTCCTTAAATTCCTCTCTTTTTAACAGGTAGGTGAGAAAATGCTAGTTTCTCATTTGCCGTGATATTTTATACATGTATGACTTTCACTGCATAAGGCATTATATTTACTGTAGTTACTTGCTACAGCTATTTTGATAATTAATGTTGTTTTTATCTTTGTCACTTCAGTTACAACATCTGGTTTTCTTTTTTCTGTTCCACAACTGTTGTTACTAGATAGTCCAATGAGATCATTATTTTATTTCATTTTAAGTCATTCTTTGTGGATTATTGGATTATGTTTCCAATTACTCTCAGCCATATGTATGTTGTAATGATAGCACAGTCTCCAGTTTAACAACTTTATCACATTATTCATACCTCTCAACTATCCAGGTTTTCATAGGTTGTCAGGATTTTTGTCTCATATTTTTGGTCTGTTCCTTATAAAAGTTGTGGTTTTCTGACAAATAACTGAGGATTGAAGTCACTAAATAATGACATTCATTTGGGTTTCAAACTTCATATATTTCAGAAAATGTATGCTAACACAAATCCTGTTATTCTAGCAATGTTCTAAGTCTGTAAGAGCAATATTTAAAATCTGTCCATATTTGTGGTCCTTTGATCCCTATTATTCTAGGCTTAGTCCAGAATTCTTGTGACAAAAGGTTGAGAGGTATGATTAGTATGCCTTTCAGAATATAGACCCTCAGCCATAAGTGTATTATAGGCTGCATCAAGATGCACATCTCGTCTAGTTCTTTAAAGCAAATACATACACTTGTCTGTATCTCCTACTTTTTTGTTGATTCCTTGAACCATTGTGTATGCAGTCAACTCTTGGGATGCACTTATTAATATTTAATCTTTTTAGTTTAAATTCACCTCAGTTTAGTCATTCATGCAGCAAATCTGTATCAATATATCAGTCTGTGCACATGTACAGTTCTCCATAATTTCGACTCTACTTGTGGGTTCATTAGTTTCATTTTCTTTTCTTTTGGTTATAATCTTCATGCACACACACACACACACACACACACACACACACACACACACACACACACACACACACACACACACACACAAACACACACAAAGAGACAAACACAGACACACAAACACACAAACACTCACACACAGACACACACACAGACACATACACACACACACACACACACACACACACACACACACACACACACACACTCACACACACACACACACACACACACACACACACACACACACACACACACACACACACACACACACACACACACACAGACACACATACACACACATACACACACACACAGACACGCACACACACGCACACACACGCACACACAGACACACACAGACACACACACACACACAGACACATACACACACACACACACACACACACACACACACACACACACACACAGACACACACAGACACACACAGACACACACACAGGCACACACACAGACACACACACACACACACACACACACACACACACACACACACACACACGTGTGTGTGTGTGTGTGTGTGTGTGTATAATACTCCAAACAAGTGTTGCAGGAATCTCACCAGAGATACATGGAGTGAAAGTAAAACAAAAGCAAAAATACCTAGAGCACCAAATAACAGTAAAGGCTTTTTATTAATCCAGCAAAGCTTGACTTTGTTGTAGGTGTATCAATTAATATAGCTTTTGTTTTATGCATATAAGCTGCACTGCATTAAATCCATTTTCTTTTCCTGATTCTGTACATCTATCTCCTTTTGGGTTTTAAATTCTATGTTACATCTTCCTTCCAGTACAGATTTTTCTAGCACAGTAAGTGTTTCTTGATATATACTATATATGTGTGTGCGTATATATATACATATATATATATGTGTGTGTGTGTGTGTGTGCATATATACATGCATTATATATGCAGTGTACGCACTGTTTTGTTTTAATGTGCTCACTGAATGGGGAAGAAAATAAAAGTGATCTGGGCAGAGCTGCAAACTCAAATTAAACCAGTTTGAATAGACATGACATTTTTTGAAAAGAAATACTATAATTGGGAAGAAGGGAGATGAAATATTGGCCTACAGAATCATATCTATGGAAATGGATAGATTTGTTTTTCATACGCTAAAAAAACCTACTCACCAAGATCTGCTGGTGCAACATGATATTGTGGACACCTTTAATAAATACTATGTCATACTACATTCTGAGAAAGTAAAAGCATAGAAGACTAAAACAGGAGAAGATGATACAGTAAATATCCTAATGGAGTATAACCTGTCACAGGTGACCCAGGAGGTGACAGATGACACTGATATCCACAGTTAAGAAGTCTTAGAAACTGAAGAAGAATATACAGAGAATGAAGTCCACAAAGCTAAATGGTCTGGGTGGTTTCCTACCAGAATACTCTTAGGCAACCCTGGAAATTACCGGCCCGTTAGCTTGACAAGCCTTATCTGCAAAGCCATGGAGAGGATCATAATGGACCTCATAAATAAAGACATAGGGAATTTGCAGACTTTGGATCCATCCCAGTTTGGCTTTGTCAAAGGCAGATCATGCCTTCTAAACTTGGTTGACTTTTTTGAAACAGTCACCAAAGCCATTGATGAGGGAAAGGCAGTCCATACAGCCTACCTCGATCTGGCGAAGGCCTTTGATACAATACCCCACTCGGGTATCATTGAAAAACTCATCAGCTTAAATGTTAACCCATACATCACAAGATGGGTTGCAAACTGGCTGAGTGACAGAACCCACAGGGTCAGAGTTGCTGGTGCCATGTCAGACTCAAAGCCTGTCACAAGTGGTGTACCACAGGGCTCAGTCCTGGGCCCACTCTTGTTTGGCATCTACTTTTCCAAGTACAAGCAAACACAGGAGGGTTATGGCTGACAAAGTTTGCAGATGACTGCAAACTGGGCCATAGTAGAAAACACATCTGACACAGATATCCTTCAGAAGGGTCTCACAGAAACGGATAACTGGTGCCAGAGCCATGGCCTAAAGTTAAATGCCAAAAATGCATAGTCATACCCTTCGGGAAAAACAAGGTTACCCCTAGCTACCAAATAGGTGGCAATCCACTGAGTACAGAAGAAGTTATCAGGGACCTGGGGACCCAGGTTGATAGTAGTCTGTCATTCAACACCCATGTAGCTAAAGTAGTTAGGAAGACCTTCTACATTGCCCACCTTATCATGAAGGGATTCTCATCTAGATCAAGGGAGGTCATAGTCTCCCTATACTCATCACTCATCAGACCAATGATTGAGTACAATGCCCCATTCGGAATGTATCTGACCCGACACTTGCAGCAGCTGGAGAGGCCACAAAAGTTCCTCACCAAAAGGATAAAGGGTCTCAAACATCTGTCCTATGCTGCCCGACTGAAAGAACTCCAGCTCTATTCAGTCGCCACCGCTTGCTCAGAGGTGACCTTTGCCTAACATACAAGGCCATGTCAAACCCAGATTTGATGAATATGCTTCACCTCAAAAATCTAGATCCGTCAGAGCCACAAGGGCGGGAGACTTAAACCTCGACACGGCTATTAATAGGACGTGCTGGAGGGATAGATTCATCACCCAAAGACTCCCTATGCTGTGGAATAAAATCCCGGTATATGTGAGGCAGAGCACCTCGCTGGCCTTGTTCAAGAGAAATCTTGACCAATGGATGGGAGATCGCAGATATACCCCAGGGATTACCTCAGTGTCACTGCTCAACAGAGGCACAGCAAAATAATGGGTATAGTTCCCCATACTAAAGGGGTGGCGTAAGCCACAAAACTATGGGCTAGGCTTGTAAATGCCCTCGGGCAGATAGCCTAGTATGAACCTATGAACCTATGAACCTATGAACAGGAATCATGTAGTCCTAAAATTTGTGCAGATATTGAACTTCAGAGTGTAAGATGAAAGGGTACCACCTCTGGAGTGGATAATACTAATATGGAAAAAGGATTGAATAAATCTGTGCCCATCTTGCAGGCCAATTTTTCTGTTAAATCTACACAGGAACATCCTTGCCTGCATTTTAGACACCAGATTCAAATGATTTCTCCAAAGCCTGATTTAGGCGTGTCAAGCAGAATGTATTTTAGGAAGAAAACTGATAACTTCTATAAAACAGGTGGTGGATGTGATTCACTGCTCAGAATTGTCAGCATTCTTGAGACTGTTAATACTGCCTGAGGCTGAGGTTTCCAAGGAAGCTCCTTTTAGTGGTGAAGAGGTCCTTTGGTTTAAATCAAAACTCTGTAAACTTGGTTCAGTCTGTACAGGATACATACAGTGAGAGTATGACTACATGGCATACTTTGCAATAATCTAGATGTTGTATAGGATTGGGATAAGGGGATTCACTGCCGTGCCTTTTGATTACCCTCTCGAAGAACCAATGACCAAGGCAGTTAGGGCACACTCAAGGTATCAGGTAGTTTTGATGGGTTCATTTGAACAAGAGGTACTATTCCGTACAGATGATTTGCTTACTACATATCTGGGTGAGTAGATGGCCTGACTAATGGATTTTTGTTTGAGAAATATCAGGACTTTGCTGGTCTTAAGTAAAATCACATAGACAGAAGGACTATAACTAAGGAGGGGGGGGTGAAGGACCATGTTAAGACAGTGTAGTGTTGGTAGCCAAAAGGCACATGGAGATGACTATGAATTTTGTTTCTTCTGGACTAACATAAGCACCTCTCACTCTCTATCTCTCTCTTTCTCTGCTGGATATACTGAAAACTATTAAGAATAAATGTGTAGCCAGGATCATCTTTCTCAGTACTGCACTCATGGAAAAAATCTTAACTGGACACTGCAGAAAATTGAAATTTCACTGTGAAAAGGCCAACCCATAGAATTGTTATGTAGGTGCAGCAGGAAAGGCAGATTGGCAGATTCCAAAGTTTCTCATGAATCATGTTCACAATATATGTAGAGGTAATGGAGAAAGGGCAGCACAGTGGTGCAGTGGATAGTGTTGTCACCTCACAACAAGAATATCCCTAGTTCAATTCTTGGCTGGGATGCCTTCTGTGTGGAATCTGCATGTCCTCCCTGTGTTCACATGGGTTTCCTCTGGGTGCTCCAGTTTCCTCCCACATTCCAAAGATATACAGTTGATAGAGTAGACACTCTAAAGTGTCCATAGGGGTGAGTGTGGTGTAGAAGAACCTACGTGGCTGGGCTAGTCACCCCGTGGTGTAAACCTTGGATGTAGGTGATTGTCACTGTTGAAGTGACACCCAGGCCCCATGTGCAAAATGGGAAAAAGGGGTTGTGGATGGCTGAATGGCTGGATGGACGGATAATGCAGAAAGAGTTGAAGGTATATATCTCAACCTCTTAGTGCAAGAAATCTGGACAAAGCCTAAAATAATAATGAGACAAAGGTCCAAAAGTAGGGACAGATTTTGAATATTGCTCTTATAAACTTATACCATTCATAGAATAACATGATGGGTGTTAGCATGCATTTTCTAAAGTATATGAAGTCTGAAACCCAAATACATGTGATCATTTAGTGCCGTCAATCTTCAGTGATTTTCCAGAAAACCATACAGTTTGTGAAGAACAGAACAAAAATCTGAGACAAAAATGTGGACATTCTGTGAAAATCTGGACAGTTGAGAGGTATGAAGGGTGGAAAGAAAGGGATGAAATGTGAATGGTTACTCTGAAATGGTATCCATTTTATAAGCCCAAAAAACTACAGCTGTACTAAGTACATTCACTGTAGCAGCAGATCTTCAAATAAAGCCATTGGAGCAGCAATTCCACGATTTTGGACTTTCTCACAAATAAAAAGTGGTGTTTCCAGTAGCTTTTCTCCAAAAGTAGCATTCTGTGACATACGCTAGTGCTTATACCGAGGTAGCTGATGTTCTGATAAAGCATGGTACAAGACTTTTATAAAGGTAGAAACCAGAGGAAATTTGTAGTAGACAAAGGCAATATGGTTTAAAGAAATAGGACTTTTGTTAATGGATGAGCAGCAAGAAAGTATAATTCTGGGAGCTTAGATAAGCATATACACTAAACCTGCAACAAAATTCAGATCCAGCTCAAAAGAAAAAAAATAAAATGTTGGTGTGTGTGTGTGTGTGTGCTATTATTGCACAAATATTTTCCCCAAAACATTTACTGTTACTGAGTGTCATCATGCAACTGTACTATCTTACTTTAGAGTCATCTGGGCAGTACAATCTTACATGCAGGCAGAATTCTAAATAGTGTGTCTTGCATCCACCACAGTGGGCATGCCTCACTGTCTTCAAACAAGAGTAGAAAAGTAGAATTGAATGGGTAAAGTACTAATGCGAAGGACAGTGACTGCCATACATGCCAAGTATCACTAAATCAATGTCAGAAGGAAGTCACATGGGCAGCTTTTAAGGTACTTTTGCAAAATACTTAACATAGCCATCATAAGGATTAAATTATAGAAACAAACAGACAGTATGAAACAGAAGATCAAAGGCATTCCAGATGTAGGTATATACAGAGCATCTAGTTCCAAAGCTATGACATTACACTGCTGTAAATATATAGACCTATAATAAACACCAGCAGGAATTTCTGTTACAAACACTGAATAACATATTATGTGAGATAATATTATAGCAACCGATAGTCTTTAAGGGATTATGCTGGCATTTCTAGTCATGTTAGATATCATACCACAGTTATCTGTACCCAAGAGAAAAAGTTCATACTGAATATAAAGATAAAATAAAGATTTGTTTGTCTGTTGTATTACTGGATAATAAATTCAGTGCAGAATATTAAGTAAACTACTGGTGTGGCAACTGTTACAAAGTGAAGGCACTAGTCAGTCAATATTCTCAGATCAAAGAAAGATCCTAAGATGGTAAGATTGTACTTAACAAGGCACTTCATGACTACAGATTGATGTTACTGTCACTGATTGCTAAAGTGAATTGTAGCTTTTACTGCATATTTTAGATTTTTGTTATGGTTTATGATCTGTATAGAAAACTAAGAATGATATTGTGATGTTTAATGTAGTCATAAGTTTGTCATGGTATTTTATTGTTGCAGGCTTATGCTTAGACTTTAGACTTGAAAGATACATGAAACTGATAATTTCAGCTTTAATTACAATGCTTTATCATGCAGCAATTCACAGAATATAACATAGAAGATAATGTTAATATTTAGAAAAATCACCTAAAGCATATACTAAATGAAAATAATTATAATATATGGATGAAACAAAGACTTGGGAAATAATATAAATAATAACGTACAAGTATTAAGATAATCATATTAAAAAACAAAACAAAATAAAATAAACATAAAAATTGAATACATTTTACTGAAAAATCTAGCAGATTATGATAATCATGCTTTTCTCTCTTGTTTGTACCGAGCCGAACTGAGGTGGGTTACCAGCCACAACTCTGAGCTGAGAAACCAGACGACTAGAGGCTTCTGAGCTTCAAACAATTTTCTTGTTTGCTTATTTATACTATTTACTGCCCTTTTTTATTGCTTGCCACCTACTTTTATACTGCATTTATTTACTGTGTACTAAACTACATTGTTATACTGCAATTACCTGCTACACTATACCTGTAAAATCAAATGTTATTGCTGTTTTCCCTGTTTAGCAAGCTTTTTGTTGTTTCCACTGTTTGTTAAGCATTTACTGGTACTTTTTCACAGTTTTAAAGCTGTCTGTTCTGCCTGCTCTGTTTTTTTCGCCAAGCGGTACTCAATTAACTGACCTGTTAACTGTTTAAATCATTCTTTAGTGCCTCCTGGCTGATTTTCTGCTGTTTTAAACATTTTTTCAGATTCTCACTGCTATTTTTCTGTTGTGTTAAACATTTTCTACTGTTTCCCACTGAAACTAGAGTAGCTAGCATATGTAGCATAGTCCAGATCCAGGCTTGATGCTCCTGGAACTGTTTGTAGTACTTTGTTGTTCTGAGCATGTTTTCCAGGCTATCTTGGATTGGAAGGAGCCTATCTAAACTTTTGTTTGAGAATTTGGCACCTGACTGGTAAAGGGAGGCCAGGACTGTCTAGGGCTTGGAATAAGCATCTTCATTGGTCCTTTTGAATTTTGTTAAGGGATTTCTTTTAAGTTTTAGCTTCTGGTATTTAGGCCCTGCATATGAACAGGTTTCTGCTTGTTTGTACAGAGCTGAAATGAGGTGGGCTACCAGCCATAACTCTGAACTGAGATACCAGACGAGTAGAGGCTTCTGAGCTTCCAAAAAACATGTTACCCTTTTTTTGCTTATTAATACTATTTACAGCCCTTTTTATTGTCTGTCACCTACTTTTATACTGTATTTATTTAATTACACTGTTATACTGCAATTGTCTGCTACACTGTGCCTGTAAAATCAAATGTTATTGCTGTTTTCACTGTTTAGCAAACTTTTTTGATATTTCCACTGTTTGTTAAGTATTTACTGGTATTTTTTCACTGTTTTAAAGCTATCTGTTTTGCCTGCTCTGGTTTTCCCACCAAGCAGTACTTAATTAACTGACTTGTTAATTGTTTAAATAATTCTTTCAAGCCTCCTAGCTGATTTACTGCTGTTTTTAATGCTTATCAGTATCTCACTGCTATTTTTCTGCAGCATTAAACATTCTCTATTGTTTCCCACTGAAACTAGGGTAGCTAGTAGCTGTAGAATAGTCCAGATCCAGGCCTTCTAATTCTGGAACTGCTTGTAGTTGTTTGTTTGTTCTGAGCACATTTTCCAGGCAGTCTTGGATTAGAAGGGGCCTATCTGCACTTTTGTTCATAGGTTCATAGGTTCATAGGTAGGTACTAGGCTATCTGCCCGAGGGCATTTATAAGCCTAGCCAGAGTGTGGCAGCTTTTGCTGCCCCATTGATTAATTAACTGAGCCTCTGTCAAGAAGAGCCAATGAAGTGATCCCAGGGGTGTATTTTCTGTTACCCATCCACTCGTCAAGGTTTCTCTTGAAGAGTGTTAGTGAGGGGCTCTGCCTGATGTAGTTAGGAATTTTGTTCCAAAGCATGGGAGTCTCAATGACAGGAATCTATCACTCCAGCATGTTCTATTTATTGTTGTGGCGAGGTTTAGCTCACTAAAGTGAGTGGCTCGCAGTGACTTGGATTTCTTTAGATGGAGCATGTCCATCAATTCTGAGTTGGACATGGCTTTGTGAGTCAGGCAGAGATCACCTCTGAGTAAGTGATATGCGACTGAGTATAGCTGGAGTTTTTCCAGTCGGGCTGCTTAGGACATATGTTTGAGGCCAGTAATCCTCTTGGTGAGGTACTTTTGTGGTCTTTCCAGCTGTTGGAAGTGTCTTGTGAGGACATGGGGCATTGTACTCTATGATGGGTCATATGAGTGATGAGTAGAGGGGCACTATAACCTATGTATTTCTAGATGCAAACCCTTTAGTAATTAGATGGACTACATAGAAAGATTTCCTAACTACTTTGGCAATATGATTGTCAAAGGAGAGATTACTATCTACCTGGGAGAGAATTGTGTTGATTGGGACCTGACTAGTAATGGGAGGCTGGTATAGGGCTTGGAATAAGCATCCTCATCGGTCCTTTTGAAATTTGTTAAAGTTCTACTTCAAGTTTTAGCTTCTGGTATTTAGGACCTGCATCTGAGCAGCAACTTGTTTGCACATCACACGGCACCACACAATGCCGCACAATTGTACACCAAAGCCGGACAGGACAGTTAAATTCAACAACTTTTTCCTTAAAACCCAATCAGAAATATCCATTCGATGAGCTCCTCCATAATCATTTCTGAAAAAGCCACCCCTAGTGAAACAGTCTTCAACCTATCATTATGTACAGTTGGACTAGCCTTGATTCTCCTGCCAACCTCATTGACTTGGGTCTCTTGAGGCAGTGTGGAAACTGCCTCATGTACACAGACAACCCTCTACTAATAACACAATCTAGTACAGAGTGCAAGAGATGTATTTACACCAAGAATCCAGAATCCATGCTCTCACTCAAAACAGTAACACAGAGAAGGCTGTCAACTCACCTAACCACTACATATTCACAAAGTACCACTACTCATACACATACCACTACTCAAACATATAGTACACATCAAACACATAAATCCACATAAGTGGAGGTTCTCTCAAAAAACTTACTGAAACACCGGAGACCTCCAAAACACAAGTCTGCTGTAGCTAACACAGTCTCCACAGCACCCATGATACATACCAACACAATTGTCTCACCCACTAACCCCATAAGACGTAACACTCAAAAACCAAGCTTTCTTGTCATTGGAGACTCAATAGTGAGACACATGGATGTCCCACTCACCAGGTTGGACAAGGAGAAAGTCACAGGCAGCTGCCTGTCTGGTGGCAGGATTCACCAAATCATGCATGCACTCAGGTCTCTCAGCAGCAAGTACGGTCATGACTCGGTCATAGCTCATGTTGGTGTGAATGACTTGAGATGTACTTTGATGGACTATATGTAGAGAGACATGGTTGAGCTCTCTAAGTATGTGTCGCAGGCAGGTATGTCTCTAGCTTTGAGTAGCATACTACCCTCATCCAGAATGATGCTACAGTATAAACAAAAAAATGATTGAGTTCAATAATTGGCTTAGTTTTTGGTGTCATTCCAAGGGGATCCAGTTCCTGTCTGCCTGGGAAGCCATGGTCGATAAACCTTGCTGCTTTGCCAAAGATGCTTTACACCTGGCACCCCTAGGCTTTCTGCTGCTGGAAAAGCTTCTTGCCACCCCCCATAGTGACTTTTTTAGGCAAGGTCTCAAAAACAACATTACTGACGTGAAATTAACCACTCAGAACAAAATAAGGGTCATGCTGCTAAATGCTAGGAGTTTAAACCAAAAACTGCACTCCCTGGAAGCACTTCTATCACTAGAAGATGTAGATGTCTGTGCAATCAGAGAAACCTGGTTTAAGGCTTCAGAGAGTACCCCAGCCCTGCAAGGTTACAATGCCTTCCACACCTTTAGACCACTAAATGAATGTATGAAAACCAAAGGAGGTGGTGTTTCAATCTATATTAAAAATAAAATTACTTCCTGTCTAGTTAGACTGGACAACTCCATGGAGCTACTCCAGTTCCAGCGTATGGTGTGTAAGACCCCCACTCAAGTCCTAGCCAGTTATAGATCCGCCTCCATGGGACACAACACCCACAAAGCCTACTTAACCAAATTGAAGACAATCCAAATTTTATCAAACACACTAGTTATGGGGGATTTCAATTATCCCACCTTCAACTGGGAAACCTACTGTAGCCCAAACCTCACTAGCACAAACATTCCTCACTTTTGTGAAGTCCAGTGCCCTGGAGCAAACTGTCCATACCCTAACAAGAGGAAAAAAACATTCTAGATCTGGTCCTCACCAACATGTCAAACAGGTGCACTGCTGTAACTGTAGGACCCTAATAAGTTAAAACTGACCACAAATCAGTCACCTATGAACCAATACTCACACCAGAACTCACAAAGGGTGAAATCAGACTAAAAAAAATTTACCAAGGCAAACTATACCCTCCTAGGCACAGGTATAAATGCATTTCAAGCCCCACTCCAACCTGAAAGTGGTAACTACACCAAAGCTTACACTAATGCCCTGTGCAATCATTTGCATATGTGTATAAACTCAGTTGTACCAGACAGAATCAAAGCCAGAGCCCCAAGTAAAATCTAGAATCAACAGACTCTACAATAAATGCAAAAAGTTGCTGTCCAAGAAAACAAAGACAAGGACCCAACAATGGAAAAGCACCCTCCTCAGCCTTAACGGGCAAATTAGACAACTTGTCAAATCCTGCAAGAGCTCCTTTGAGAGAAACCTAACAGGTACTGCCAAGGATAACCACAAGCCCTTTTATAGCTATGTAGAGTACATAACCTAAAGGGTAGGACCCAAGCATGTGAAGAACTGGTAGTCGATGGTATCACACACACTGACCCCACAGAGGTAGTGAACCTGCTAGCAGATAGGTTTGGAGAAAATTTCACTCCCTTATCCCCTCTTAACTTAAAACAAACCCTCCCCCAAACGTCCCTCCAACCTTACATATCTGAATAACAGGTCCTCAAAGGCCTCTCCAAGGCAAAGAACACAACCTCTATGGGATCAGACGGCATTCCAGGCTGTTTTCTAAACAGGCTAAAACATGAAACAGCATCACCTTTAAGTACACTTTTCAATCACAGCCTAACCACAGGCTTTGTTCCTGTGTAATGGAGAACAGCTACAGTTATTCCCCTCCACAAAGGTGGCCTAACATCATCCCAGGGGAATTACAGACCTGTAAGCCTGACCAGCCTTATCTGTAAGGCCATGGAATGTATTATTATGGACCTCATAAATAAAGACATAGGTGACCTCTAAACACTGGATCCTAGCCAATTCGGCTTCGTGAAGGACAGATCCTGCCTGTTAAATCTGGTGGATTTCTTTGAAAGTGTGACAAGGGACATTGATGAGGGCAAATCTGTGCACACAGCATACCTAGACTTGGCAAAGGCTTTCTGCACAATCCTACATTCAGGCATTACCAATAAATTTGCAAATTGAATGTAAACACTTTTGTTGTAAGATGATTTGCCAACTTGTTCACAAACCGGACACACACTATCAAACTGGGTGACTCCACATCAACCAGCAGACCTGTTACTAGCAGGGTGCCACAGGGGTCAGTGCTGGGCCCCCTACTGTTTGGTATATACTTCTCAGAAGTTCAGGTCAAAACTAAAGGGTTGTGGATGACCAAGTTTGCAAATGACTGCAAACTAGGTGCAATCATTGAATCCCCAAATTATGTCAGTATACTCCAGGACGGTCTCACACTGAACTACTGGTGTATTAGTCACAGTCTCAAACTGAATGCAAAGCAATGCATCATCATTCCCTTCGGCACAAACAATGCCCCTTCTCACTACCAAATCAACAACAATACCTTAAGTACCCATGAAGTGGTAAGGGACCTGGGATCACAGATTGACCACAACCTTAACTTTGACTACCATGTGTCTACCGTTATAAGGAAAGCTTTCCACATAGCTCACTTGATTAGTAAAGGCATTGTCTTGAGAGCAAAAAAGTTATAACCCCCCTATACTCAGCACTTATCCAGCCTATAATTGAGTATAACACCCCATTCGGTATATACCATATTAAGTACCTGCAACAATTAGAGACACCTCAGAGGTTTCTAACAAAGAATATCAAGGGCCTCAAGCATGTGTCTTACACAGACTGACTTAATTCCCTGTCACTATACTCTGTATTGTATAGACGTCTTAGGGGAGACTTATGCCTGGCCTACAGAGCAACTCAAGACCCAAACCTAATGAACTTACTGCATATCCATAAATCAAACAGGTCTAGGGCTACCCATTCCAAGGACTTAAATATGACCTGCAACATAAATAGGACATGCAGGAGGGCCAGATGTATCTCCCAGCAACTGCCATGTCTTTGGAGCAGGCTACCAATTCATGTGAAAAAGAGCACCTCTATGACACTGTTCAAGAGGAACCTAGACAAATTGATGAGGCACTGTAAATTCTTACCAGGGATAGTGCCCACAACCCTCCTGGACATGGGCAGTCATCAGTAAATGCAATCTTGGATACTGACTATTATTTCTATGGTATTACATTGGGTTGAAACAGCTAGGCTTAAAATGACCTCCTGGTTGATAGCCTAGTAATCTCCTATGATCCTAAGAACAAGTTTTGCCTATCTTAACATTCCTATCAAAAAAATTTGACAGATGGCAAATCTCGTAAATTAAATAGAAGAGAGAAACCATGAATCTTAACTTTTCTTTCAATAATGAAACATTTTGACATAGCATGCAAAATATTTTTTTGTGAAAAGAGTGGGCAGTGCTAAAACTGTTCACAACAGGTCATTCAGTGTGAAAACACAGAGGATCGGGTCATTGATTATAACTGGCTTATAATGTGTTTAAGACTTGGATGCCAAGAAATTCACCTTGAGAGCGAATCTCAGCATTCATGTTGAGAATACATAATAAGAGGTTACAAACAGCGCAGAGTTAGATCATGGATCAGGGCCCCCCATACAGGCCCTCATTCAGCAATTTCAGAGTCCCATTACTTGGCTATTTCACCCCAGTTACAATAAACACTATTCAAACCTCTCAGCATGTATACTGTTTTCTGCATTACTTCTGCAATGATTATTTGGATTTAATTTAAAACTTTTATTTCAAAATCTATATCACAGACACCTATAGATATTTGCTAAACAAAGTAATAGAGGCTCAGAATAAAAACAGACTTAGCATTAAAATGCCTCTGCCCTTGAAACTCACATTCATTGAAACAGCCTTGAAAACCACATTCAAAGGAAATGCGTCTGGCCAGTGGTGGATAAAGTTTACCTTTGGGCTGTTTTCAAAATATAGTCCCCATGCACACATTTTAGAACCATGCATACATGCATGTATTCTTTGATTCACCTTCCTGATTGTACTAGATTACATTCCTTGTATAATACAGCACCATTTGTTAGAGCATGTTTTAAATTTGTAGTTTTGAACACTTTTCCAGTAAGCCATGAAACAAAATGTATGAATCTATACTGACAAAATTTCCCATTTCAGACCATTTCATCAATAAAAGACTACTTAAACTCCTGTCATTACAATCCATCAATATCAGTCATTATATGCACAATATCTACAGAAGTAAAAGTCATGTGAATAATTCCACATTAAAGAGATTTGTAAATAATGAAGAGGTTGCTGCCAGCAAACAACTGTATATTTCAATGTTTTATCTACAAATGCAGTGCTTGCTGTCCTTGAAGAATAAATTGCCTATGTTATATTAAAAATGGCAAGCTAGTAATATTGCAATGGCAAGCTGACAGCAGGTTTATAGCTACTAGATATATCCTCTAAAGGAGGACATATATAGGACTGCAGCACCCCACCCCCTTAAAGTAAAACACAGTATTAGCAATCTATCTACATGCTATGGGAGTAGAACCCACAACCTTCTGCAGCAAAGCAAGTATGTTACCGGTTGTGCTACTAACAATGCTTTTAATCTCTTTATCACAATAGTGATACCATTTGCTAAATAACAGTTGCACATTATAAACAAACTTAGCATGAGCAACAGTAAACCTCTCTTCCCCTGAAGCTCTCAACTCCTTATAAAATGCACTTGACACTCAATTCCTTGTAAAATGCATTTGATACTCAACCATACCTCTCAGCCTTGCAGCACAAGAAATCTGTACAAAGCCAAAATTAATAGTGGTATAAAGGCCCAAAACTACAGACAAATTTTAAATATTGTTTGTATAATGTTAGAAAGTTGCTAGAATTAAAGGTTTAATGTTACCATGCATTTTCTGAAAGATATAAAGACTGAAACTTAAACAGCTGTCATTATTTAGTGAATTCAGTACTCACTAATTTGCCAGAAAACCACACGTTTTATGAGGAACAGACCTAAAATATGAATCTAAACAGTTTAGGGCTATGCACTCAACTCCTTGAAACTCAATTTTTTAACACCTTTGTGGTTCGGGTAGAGAATTTAGGTTCTTGTTTCCTGTAACAAAGGTACAGGGTGTAAGCCTCAACAGATTAAATAACCATCAGTTATGCCCTAAATGGGGCATCTTCATACAGACACACACCAACATTTTTGTGGAAGCAGCACAAATCCATCCTGGAGTGTGTCTATGTGATAGGGTTGCCACCTATCCATTTTTTTTCGGGACTATCCAGAAATCAAACTGATTGTCCAGTAGTCTGGAAAATACTATACAAACTCTGGTATTCTGTTTCAAAAAATGAAACAAACTATTGGAGTTTGTTAAATCTGTGGATTTACTATGCTTTTTTACAGAAAAACATAGTAAATATGCAGAAAGCAGGCATCAGGAACAGAAAAAGAGGGTGTTCCCCATCAGCTGATATGACAATGTCACAAAATGGGTGGAATGTGGATGGGAGAAGGGGTGGAAATGGACTGGGTTACAGGTGATGTGACAGATGTGACCTTGGTCCAGTTTTAGCCACAACGAAAGGTGGCAACACTATACAGAGCATTAAATTCTGCATGGAAAGGAAGAACAAGAGGTATGGACAACACATGTACAGACATAGGTGTGTTCAACTGGCATTTTTAAAGGAGAACTCCCTTAAAAACAAAAAGACATATTTTGTTTTTGTAATTAAAAGGCGTGACAGTCCCTCAGCAAGCAGGCCCCGTCCCAACCAGTGGGTCCTAGGTGATCAGAGAAGTAATCATAATGCTTTACAGTACATGGATCTTTATCTGCTCCATGTACTACTAATTACAGAATAAAAGCACTTAGTGAACATTCTCAGAAAGGCAGCAACACTCTCTCATGTTACTATAAGTCAAGAACAGATTAACTGCACACACAACAGGCAGAAACAAATCTGTTTTTAATTTTGTTGCTGTCATTTGCTGGTCACTACTGGCAGATGTAACTGCCTAGTGAAATACCTATATCTTAACAAGTGAAGCAGGGGCTGCTTAAATTGTTGAGATCGAGTCTCACACTATACAAGCCCTTAACTGATTTGTCTTTTTCAAATATCAGAGCATAAGCACCATGCTCTACACATTGCAAGCATTTTGTTGTTTTGCTAAGAATGTTCACTTTCTGCAAGACTTATGCTGCAGTAAGAAAAACTGGCATTATAATACCAGTGTATAAAGCAAGACTGACTAACGTAATACAGATATATTCATGCTCATTAGTCAACACACAAATATTAGAACAGACTTAACAAAATGATGGCTCCTCATTTATATATATAGCAGTTAGCATCATGAAGAGAGAAAAAGCTCAACATCTGCATTCGAGAAAAAGCATTGTCACAATTATGAACTGTAGAACATCTGTATTGTTCAAGAAAGAATAGAGGAGCATAATAGTTCTAATGTGGAGAAATGAAATGTGCCAAGTAACTGTATACAAAAATATAATCTACTTGCAAATTTTAAAAAGGAACAAAGAGGTGTACTTATACATTAAACATTTCATAAGCAATAGTTACATATAAGATTTACGACAAAAAATTTCAGACATTTATATTCCTGGAACTGTAAACTTAATTAATTAAATTTATCATTAAGAGGAAAGGGCAAAACTTACAACAGAAAAGATAAGTAATATTGAAGAATATATGCAGGAAGTAAACTCATATTTTTATGCCTTATGAATGTACACAGAAATGTTTTATATTCAGCAGCTTGCTGAACTAATATAAATGAGAAAATAATACATACACATGATAGTGTACAATCTAACTGAAACTGGAATAGAATATGATGGCTGGCATAATTGTTTACATTTCTAAAGGTGCTTTTTGTGAGTAGCAGGTATGCCAACAGAAATATCAGGATGCAGAGTTGGATTCATGAACATGTCAATCACCAAACTACAAGCAGGAGTGGACCTAGGTCAACTGGTGCCCTAGACAAAACAGCTCCATGGCGCCCCCCAACACATTACCTGGTGCCCCCATCCTGGTCTACCTACACCAAATAAATACTGGAAAAGTGCCCCTGCTATACCGGCGCCCTAGGCGGCCGCCTAGTTGGCCTATGCCTAAGGCCGGCCATGACTACAAGTCTTATAAAACAGAAGATCACAGTAATTAGGACCATCAAGAGACAGTCATGTAATGTAAAACATAAACAGAATGTATATGTAGTGCATGCAGAGCGCTGATTATGCTAAGATATTCAGAAAAAGACAAATCAGTTAAGCACTAGAGTGGTGCGAGACAAGACCTTAACAAATGTTATGCACCCCCTGCCAAAATTGTTATGTGTGGGTCCCATGCTAGGCAGTAAAATCTGCCAGTACAAATTACAATGGCAGAATAAAGATGTTTTTGCCCGCTGTCTGCCATTAACATGCCCCTCGCTTCCTGTTCTAAATTTTGAAAATTACTAGAATAACAGGATGTGTGTTCGCCTAATAATCTGAAGGATACAAAGTCTGAAACCTAAATGTATGCCATTATTTAGCGTCTTTAATCCTCAGTAATTTGTCCAAAAAACATGGAACTTATGAGGAACACACCCAACATATGAGGCAAAAATCTGAACTGTTGAGAGGCATAGAAGGTGAGTGCAGACATAAGGGACAGTACTCTATTACATTTCTGAAAGCACTTCCTTAGTGTTTACCAGCTTTCACAGCCAGTAAAACACTTAGCATTTTTTTTTCATTTTTACTATAACATCTACTACATGGAGCAGATAAAATTCCATGCACTGCAAAGAATTATGAACAATTCATTGATGCTTACGTAATATTATGTGCTCGAGACATGAATGCCAAGATTCACCTCTCCAGCTTTTCTTTCAAGGTGAATTTCTTAGCATCTATGTCTTGAACACATAATAATGTGGTAAACATTAGCAAGCAGCTCATAATCATCTATGTTGTGCATCTAAACCAATAACAGATAAAGTGGTACCACAGAAATGCATAATAACAAATGAAAAGAATAGAACAAGTAGAATGTAGCCATGGGAGCATCAGCTAGGGAGGACTATAAAGGAATAAAGGCAAGAAATATCACTACTATAAGAATATAGAAAAGAGACTAAATCATCAAAAATGCTTAGAAAAATAGATGTGATAAAAACAACAAACAACATCAAAAACCGATCAAGATTTACCTTACACTATTTCTAATAATAAAGTGAAAATGATGAGTAAAACTGCAAGGAACCACCATGAAAAAGTAAAACGTTTTTATTGTAGAACGAGCGCTTTCACGCACACACAAGTGCGCTTCATCAGGTTACAAATTGCACAAAGAAATCTCACTACTTATATACAAAAAATCAATATCAATTAAACAATTAACAAACCAATAATCATATGATTAAAGCAATAATCATTCTACAATTTAAAAAGACAGATTCATAATGTTTCTGGCGCCCATATTAAGGCACGTATACCCAATTGCCAGACTGTGCTCCAAGAACATTCATCAACAAGATTTATAAAACACATCTATAAAGACATATAATATATATCTCAAGAAACAACATACTCTTAAAATTTTTTATTACTCTATTCATCATTTATAGGTCCAAATGACAAGATATTTCATGCCGTATCCCGCTACGGATCAAAAACAACATCTGCTAAAATCAATTAACATGCGCAGATGTAATGTTATGGGCTGCAGTATAACATGTTTGCCCTTTAAAAATATAATGATTAGCCAAAAGTTATATTGGCTGAGTATAAAAGTCTTATTTCATAAGAAAAAAATGGACCATATTAAATTTGAGTTAAAAATGTTCCGCTATTTGCGTGAACATATTCAAAATTATCTAATAGATATATAGAACAATAAAACCCTATTTTCAAATGCCCAACATCAACAGGCTAACAATAATCATCAGGTATAAGAATGTGTAACAAGTCCATCAAAGTTCAAAAGAACGCTAAGGATGCATCACATCAAAACATAATGGCAAAAAATACTTAAAGTATATATTCATACTTACATTCTATGTGCTTAACTATTTTCATACTGCACATTTCAAACAATATTAGTTACACTGCTCGGAAACATATATTAACCTAGTAATTAAACTACTGCAATAAGTGATGTCAAATGCATGTCAATATATACTCAAAAAATATTATATATTGGCATAAGCTCATACAGTCTATATCATGCAAATATATACTATTTCATTGTGAAGTGAACAGTGATTACCAAAGTTCAAGATATGAAACACGTCAATGTGCAGGCCTGGACTATAATTGAGAATACCAAAAACACTAGCAAATGGTATGAAGAGCTACAACTGGTAAGCCAGAGTAAGTTCAAAGAATATATGGCAACCTATATATATAAGGTGTATAATATAGGTGGGTAGAGAAAACAAATAATATAACCATCATGTCATAGGGATCCTGAGAGAACAGGACGAATGCTAATCACTGTATTAAGCCCAGGTGGAACATGGGCTTTTAGTCTCAGTATCCATCTTAATTCAAACATCTCAATGGTGCCTATATGGTGTCCTTCTCTCCTATTTGGATTTACCACCTGCAGAACCAGAAAACTAAAACTATGTTGGGATCTATCATGACAATGCATAGCTAGGGCATTGGTAAGATTAATCTTCTTTATATCGTAGACATGATTGTAAATACGATCCTTGAGTCTACGCGATGTCATCCCTACATAGTATGCATCACATTGATTGCAGGTCGCAAGGTAGATAACATTCTGTGTATTACATGTAGCATAGAAAGTGGGTTTAAAATCCATATTAATACCTGAGATGTTGAAATACTGGGTCTTATTGATGTATTTACATGACGAACATCCACCACATGCATAGGTGCCTGTTTTAAAATTAGCTCTTATGTCAATAGGAACTACATCTAGTTTTTCTTTACAAAGTAGCCTTTTAATATTTAAGCAATTATTGAACCTAAATATAGGTTTCTTCCCAACCAATTGTGAGAGAAAGGGATCTAGAGGCAGTATCTTCCAGTTTCCTCTAATGATCCTAATTAGTTGCTCAACATCATTGGTGTATTTAATTCCATATACAATGCCCTTACTACTCTCTCTTCTATGGGGAACATAGCCTATCTTTGTTGTGTGTGTTGACATTCCGAGTATCCGTTACACTAACTAATTCAGCCGGATAGCCTCTATCTATAAAGTATTGCTTTTGGTGTTTTATTACCTCCATGGCATCCAGCTCATTGCTACGTATTCTGAGTATTCTAGTCATCTGACCTTTCACAATATTCCGGAACACATAACGTGGATGTAAACTATCATAATGAAGGATGCTATTCCTCCAACATCATTTTCTGTATAAAGTGGTAATTAGGCTGTTATTATTTTCCTTAATAATAGTGATATCCAAGAAATTGGCACTTGTTAGGGAACATTCATATGTAAAGCTGAAAAATGAAGTAGTGGAGTTCATATAACAAATGAACTCCTTCAGCATATCTATACCCCCATTCCAAAGCATCAGGACGTCATCTACAAAGCGTCTGTAAAGGATGACGTTAGTGAACCTAGGGTCATTAAATATATACTCTTTCTCCCATCTATAGACCACTAAGTTAGCATATGCATTGGCACAGGGAGTGCCCATTGCTACTCCCCATGTCTGTGCATAGACTTTGTGGTCAAACAAAAAGATGTTATTATTCAGGATCAGATCCAGTAGACAACAGATGTTCATTATCTCATTGTTGTCAATAGTACCAAGCTCAACTAAATGAGACCTTACTGCATCAAGGCCATAGTCATTAGGGATGCTAGTGAACAAACTTTTGATGTCCAACGTGACTAATAGAGTATCACCATTGATGTTGTTTCTAACTAGATCTTGTTTTAGGTCATCCAAGAGCTCATAAGAGTTCTTTAAAATAGTAGGAACAACCTTAACCATGATCCCTAATTTAGATTGCACATATAGGGAAGCATTCTCCATGACCCAGTGTTCACCTGACACTATTGGTCGTAATGGAGGAGGGTCTTCATTTTTATGCAGCTTAGGTAATCCCTTGATTAAGGGAATCAGGGGGGAATCTATCATTAAAAAGTCATAGAGTGCGTTATCTATAGATCTAGTCATGAGCAGATCATAAATTGTATCATGTACATAGTTAATGGTGGATACTATCTTAGATCTATCTATTAATTTGTATGCCTTATCGTTGCTAAGCATGTTGTACATTAGTTCTTTATAAAAACAAGTATCTAATGCAACAATCCCCCCTCCCTTATCAGCCGGTTTAAAAACCAAGCTCGCATCATGACAGAGATTATCCAAGGAACACCTTTGTGCATGGTTCAGGTTTACAAAGATGCCTTTATGTTTCTCCTGCTCATAATACAAATAGAATTCACGTTCACATGCACACATAAAACATTCAACAGGCTGCGGTGTTGGAGGTATGAAACAGCTTTTCCTTTTACAAAGTATAGTTTTATAATCAAACTCAACATTGTCAGATAGATTGTCCTTAAACAATACCTTCAGCGACAGTTTTCTTGCAAAAAGGCGTAGGCCTATAAGAGTATCGGACAATGTACTTCCTTTAGAGGGGATGAACAATAGACCTTTATTTAAGATAAATTGTTCATCTGCTGAAAAAGTCCTAGATGTCAAGTTAAAGAATAGGCAGTTCAATTCCTTACTTTCCTTCTCCATTCTGGCGTTTCTCCTGACATCTTTCTTTTCATTCTTCCCCGGCTTACTGAGCGCGTGCGCACTGCGCTCTTGTAAGGAAGGGGGAAGTTTAAAGGCACGGGTGCAACGAAGATGTTATTTGAGTTGTTGACCTTAGGTTTGGCACCCAAATTATCATTGTTAGTCAGACCCTGTTGATTGCAGGGTAAGGAAATGTTAGATTGACCGGACTCCCGGTCAATGATATCACCTATTTGGCTATCAGCCATCGGTCGGACAGCCAATGATTCAGCCGAAGCATCAAATTCATTGCTCATCATCTGTGAAGCTTCAGATGCATGGACAGTCTGAGATCCCTCTTTTTGATTGATTCTTGGCCAGACAAAGATGCGACCCAGTTGAAAATCCTGGTAGTCGCGTCTTAACTTCTTGAGTTTAATTTGTTCTAATTTATTGCTATAAAGGGCTAGCTGCTTATTCATATTGTGTATTTTAGAAGTACAAAACTCTGTTTGGTAGTTCATGGTAAGAAACTTATGTTGTTCCTCCACCTTGGTTAAGAGCTCCGCCTCGATGGGTGCAAAATAGTCCAGTAACAAATGTATGTACTTGTTACCGAACTCGATGTTAAGCTGCTGCCACTTTCATAGTAGCTCCGGGTGGCTATCCCCGTAGCTCGGCATACACAGAACCCGCATGCCACGGGGGATAACCTTAAAGTGAAGACAGGCTTGCAGATGTCTCTTTTGCCAAACAAGCCTATGCAAACGATATAAATCATTCTCTAAGTTTCTCAGCCGACCAAAAAAGTCATGCAGATTTTCATTACTGTTAGCAGTGTTTACAGAGACATCACATTTGACATCCAAATGCAAAAGCGGATTGTCTTTTTGATAAAACAAACAGTTCCAACTATCGGTTCCCGAAATACCTGTTGGATTGTAGTCTAATTCGATGTTAGGCATATCCATCATGTAATGGTCGGCTAGGCACAAAAACAGTAAAACTAATAGCAGAAAGCAAATGCCGATCATTCAAAGGTTCCTTACACCACGAAAAGGAAACTAAAGATGAGTAAAACTGCAAGGAACCACCATGAAAAAGTAAAACGTTTTTATTGTAGAACGAGCGCTTTCACGCACACACAAGTGCGCTTCATCAGGTTACAAATTGCACAAAGAAATCTCACTACTTATATACAAAAAATCAGTATCAATTAAACAATTAACAAACCAATAATCATATGATTAAAGCAATAATCATTCTACAATTTAAAAAGACAGATTCATAATGTTTCTGGCGCCCATATTAAGGCACGTATACCCAATTGCCAGACTGTGCTCCAAGAACATTCATCAACAAGATTTATAAAACACATCTATAAAGACATATAATATATATCTCAAGAAACAACATAGTCTTAAATTTTTTTTATTTCTCTATTCATCATTTATAGGTCCAAATGACAAGATATTTCATGCCGTATCCCGCTACGGATCAAAAACAACATCTGCTAAAATCAATTAACATGCGCAGATGTAATGTTACGGGCTGCAGTATAACATGTGAGCATGTAACAATAAAGCGAAAATGTTAGACAAACAAAAAAAATAGAAGACATATAGAAAAATATAAATGTATCAGAAAAGTAGAAAACACAATTTTCTGATGACCAAAACATTTTAGACATAAATGGGAAATTAAACTCCAATAAAAGATATAGCAAAAGAAGATGCATTAATACACTTTGAAGAAGTATTTATGAAGATCCTGTTGAAGATAATAAAGATTATAAGTGGATAGAAGAGGTAAAAGAAATATTAAGAAGTGTTTACATACAGGATATGAGAAGAAATGAAGTAGCAGCCCAAGAAACTGAGACAAAATTAGGAACAGCTTCTAAGCAGAAAACCCTAGGTCCAGATTCAGTACTCATCTTCTGATTTAGCCTTAAGTAAAAATTATTTATTCGCACATCCCGTACAGATATCAACCTGGTTAACAACAGTGAACCTGAAAACTGTGTCAGGAACTATATCCAAGTAACTTGCCTTCTTACAACATGTAAATTATATATCAGAATTTATGTAAATAGACTTTACAGTTATTTAAATAAAAATGTGACTATGACAGTAGAAAGGAAAGATAATGAAAGAAATATATGGAACAAAGGATCATCTATTCCTTAACAAACCCACAAAAGAGAGCTGTAAAAAGGGGAAGAACTTAAATATAGCACTGATAAATTACAAAAAGAGCATTTGATTTCCACATTCATGAATTATGGAATGTCTAGATATGTATAAAATATACCAAACATGATAAATTACATATTATACAATGACTGTCCATTAACATATGCTGATTAGTCATCCCAACCAGCGCGCCCATTGTAAATCGAGAATATACCAACAATAAACGTCCAGCCACTAAAGTATCATTCAGCAGCCAGACTTTGTTTATGCTGTTATGTGGTAGACATGTATTAGTCTGAAAGAAAGAAACTCTGAAACTGAAATGCATGTCATTATTTAGTGACTTCATTCCTCATAAATTCAGGAATGAAATCACTAGAGACATGCATTTTAGTTTCAGACTTTCTTTCCTTCAGACAGTGCAAAAGAACAGCATTACCCATCCCTTCCTTTATTTAGTCCACATTTCTTAAAATAAGAAAAAAAAAGCTGTAACCTCCAGACAGTTTAGAGGTACTTACAAGAGCAGAAAAAAATACAAGAAAAATCAGGTATGTTCTGCAAAACTAAAGAATATACTTGATTTTCCTTGTATTTTCCCCATCTGTCATACCTCTAAACTGTCCGTAGGTTGCAGCTTTCTTCCCCACCCCAAAACAAAATAAGCAACGAAAATCTTCCTATCTCTATTGCTTGCATTCCAAAGCACTGATGAACTGTCTAAACGTGGAAATGGAAGTCCCATACACATGTGCATTATATCAAAAAAGCAGCATAATCAGGAAACAATACATAAGAACAACACAGCACCGTTATACAAAGACAGTATTTAAGAATAGTAAGTATTTTTTTTTAAATAATGTCATTGTATAATAGCAATAACTCCATGATGTGGTATATTGAAGATTTACCCACGTTTGGCTTTGTTTAATCACTCAGACTTTGCCCTCATGATTAAACCACACCAACTGTGGATAAATCTTCAATATACCACACCCACGTCATCGGTTATAGCTATAGTACATTGGCAAAACACTTTATAATAGTCATGACAAAGACTAAGTTACTGTGCAGATTTGGCAGTACAATTTACAATAAAGTCAGCATAAAGAGCAAGTTATTATTCAGCATTGTGGCATGCAGAGTTTATCGTTACTGCAGTTAGGAAAGAATGGGACAGGAGATACTGCATATTTCTTAATTTGCATATTTATATTTGTTTGATTGTTTGTTTACCAGAGTGGGGCACTGATCACAGATGAATTTCAGGCTAAAGAGACAAGCAGTAATTACAATAAAATTAAGTTTTACAGAATAAAGGTAAAATAAAGGCTATGTGTAATAAAACAACTGTAAAGAGTACACATGAGAAGTACAGCTATGTACAGGATATACAAACTTAGGAAATAAATATGAAAAATCCCTTTTGAAAAACAAGAAAATAACTGTAAATAGTGAGACAGGTAAAATGTGCAATCATTTTGTACAGTAAGAAGAGTGAGTAGGTGAAGTTAGGTAATGTGGCCAGAAGTGAAGCATTTGCAGAGGCATTGTGCAATCAAGTGGGATACTGGATGGTATTCATAGTTGTAGTTAGACACAGAAGGAGGTTGATCTGTTTTCATCTACGTCCAAGTGAGGCTTAATTCATAGAGGCCAGTTCCACTTAGGCACACTAGTTTTAACTACCCTCTAGACAATCTTAGGCAATTGAAAAAATAATGAAATGCAAATGAGGGGCATGTGGAAAAATATGTGACTATCTTATGCAAATCAGGAGCTTTTCCTGCCTTATTGAGATAGTCAGTTCTCCATGTGCTTTGCTCCTTGTGCAGAAGGACTAGAAAAACTGAAGCGGCACCTTTTCTATCTACTTTGTAATTGGTTGAGTTGCATAAGTTTGCTGATAGCTTACCTATTTCCCACCATTAACAGCAAAAATGGATGAGATACAGGCAATGTGTGTTACAGTTGCAGACTTCCTGTATGATAACAGTAGAAATTATGCTTTTTGTAAGAGTACACACCAGTCAACATGTATCAGTGTTGAGGGGTAAATGACACAACTACTAGTTACAGTGGGGGGGTTTCAGTGTAAAGAAGCAAGTGGTTTATTTCAGTTATGAGGACTGGTTTTATTTTATTTATTTTTTATTTTCCTTCATATTCCATAAAGAAGTGGTGCAGTAGCCTTTTGTGTAACTAAACTGATTTATGTGTACTGCCCTGCTGTTACTGATTTTGAAAGATATCATATACAATGTCCCCTACTTCAAATAGTACTGTCAGTCAATAATTGGTTCAAAGCCTAATCTCTCACCCTCTGTTTCTCTGTTTGATTTGGCCCCTTTTCGTAGAAAGTGTTTTCCATATGTCCTCAAAGCATCCTTGAGGATATAATTCTCCTTATGACTGAAGCTGCATGTCCTGTATCTTGCACCTTGGTGTTGCATCATGCTGTAAAGTTTAATCAAATGTTGTGACAAAATTAACAAACTGACACTTTCCATCCTTTCATGAAAGTTTTAGTAAATGTGGACCCTGAGTGGCTCTGTATTAGACATAACCCTTGCAGCACAGTTCTGGCTTCTGGTTTTTATGTTCTGTTCCTACTGTCTATCTTATGTTGGTCTCTGCTGCATTAGTACAGATATGCATGTATGCGTTTGCTGGGAGTGTGTACTAGTAAGCAGGGTAATGCATTTCATTCAGTATTTGAACTCACCTCATCTCTTACCCATTCAATTGTAAGAAGTAAACACACTGATACACATAGACAGCAGTAAACATTTTGCAAATTTCCCAGTCATGTTATTCTTATGTAGTGAAAAAACATTAAATTACTTGTCTTACTAGTAAAGTAACGGTGCTGCTCAACAGATGGAAAGGAATTACGCTGATTCCTATCTTTTCAAACCAATTTATGCTTGTTCCTGTTCCTTTGTAATTATTTTAGTTCAGTGGTGCTTTACATGGTCTGTCGGCACTCAGTGTAGGTAAGCTTAGCCCAATATGGAGGGTTGAGGGAAACTCTCACAAAACGGGGCTGATTTACAAAGCTATTCTGTACAATGCGGCTACACCACACTGTGCTTTATGAATCATGCCATCGTGTGAGTATGTGACTCCCTCATAGGTGCAAGTGCAATGGGCTAAACATACATGCAGCTTCCTCCACAAATGACTAAACATATTACAACCCAACTTAGGCCAATTAGAATATGTGAATCTGCTTTAAGCATTTCTGTGCAGGGCTGTGCTTTGTCATAATCAGCAATGATCATTTATGCTTAGCTGATTTGCTTGTAGGAGTAGCGCTGCAGTTTGCTGATTCCTCTTGGACATCTGTATACTATGGGACTAGAACAGAAACCTGGTTCAGGGCTCCCGAGAGCACCCCAGCACTACCAGGTTATACCTCATACCATGCTTTTCAGCCCCAAAACTTGGACCGAACCACAAAAGGAGGGGGAGTATCGATATTCATCAAAGATACCCACACCTCCAGGTTGGTGGCAAAGCACGGAGCATCAGAGACTATCCATGTGCAACTAACAGTGGGTAAAACTGCCTTCCAGTTTATAGCCTGCTACAGACCACTCTCCTAAACCCAGGAACCCCACTCGGCCTTCCTGAGAACACTGGAAAATATGAAGGTCTCTCCAAACACCATTATATTGGGTGACTTCAACTACCCAAACATAGACTGGGAGCATTACTCTAGCTCCAACACCCTAGCCCAAAGGTTCCTAGAATTTATAAACTCAAATGCTATGGAACAACTTGTTACCACTCCCACAAGAGGGGAAAACATACTGGACCTGATCATCACCAACATGGGGACTCTATGCTCCAGACCAGAAGTGTATTCCTCACTGGTAAGATCAGACCATAAACTAATCTCACTGGATATTCACATCCCGACCCCACCCCTGCCCAGAAAACCACAGTGAAAAACTTCTCTAAAGCAAATTTCACACTCCTCAAAACCGAGGGGAAATCCTTCAAAGCCCCGGGCCTCATGGAAAATACGCCCAGACCGCAGAATCCTTTATAAATGCATTCTATGAACACCTTCAGGAATGCATGGATCATGCAATCCCAAATAAAACCAAGACCCAATCCTCCAAAGGCAGACGTCCTGTCTGGTGGAGCCCAGCCATAAACAAACTATACAATAGAAGGAGGAAGCTACTAAATGATAGAGCAAAATCCCAAAAAGGGAAGACATCACTGATCAGTATTAGCAAAAAACTACGGGAACTCATAAAATTGTCTAAGGCCAGCTTCGAGAGAAAAATTGCACAGGACACTAAGGATAATCACAAGGCTTTCTTTAGTTATGTTAGGAACCTGGGTGGTAATTCCCAGATATGCTCAGAATTAGTCCAAAATGACAAAAAATACACCAAACCCACAGACATTGCCAACATCCTAGCTGACAGGTTCAGCGCAAACTTCTCTCCCCCCTCCCCACCAAAAGGGCAAATATCTATCCCAGCAGAGTGCTGCCCCTGACATCTCAGATGCTCAGGTAAGAGCCGCCTCTCCAAAACAAAAACACAGCATCAATGGGACCAGATGGTGTCCTTGGCTGCGTCCTACATGAACTCCAAGAAGAGCTAAACCCAAACATAAAACTACTGTTCAATCTCAGCCTTACTACAGGATATGTGCCCAAAGAGTGGCGTACAGCAACAGTGGTCCCTCTCCATAAAGGTGGTGCCTCAACGGATCCTGGAAACTATCTCCCCATAAGCCTGACTAGCTTGGTCTGCAAAGCTATGGAAAGGATCATCATGGACCTCATAAATAAAGATATTGGGGACCTACAGACACTGGATCCTACCCAGTTCGGCTTTGTTAAGGGCAGATCCTGCCTCTTAAACCTGGTTGATTTCTTTGAAACAGTCACCAAGGCCATTGACGAGGGAAGGTGGTCCACACAGCCTACCTGGACCTCGCAAAAGCCTTCGATACAATACCCCACTCGGGCATTATAGATAAGCTCACCAGCTTAAATATAAACCCCTATGTCACTAGATGGATTGCAAACTGGCTCAAGGACAGAACCCACATGGTTAGAATTGCTGGAGCCATGTCAGACTCCAAACCAGTTACAAGTGGTGTCCCACAAGGCTCAGTCCTGGGACCTCTCTTGTTCGGTATATATTTCTCGGGGTACAGGCCAACACGGAAGGACTGTGGCTGATCAAGTTCACAGATGACTGCAAACTGGGCGCCATAATCGACTCTCCAGCTGACACAAGCATCCTCCAAAAGGGCCTCATAGAAACAGACAACTGATGCTAGAGCCAAGGCCTCAAGCTAAATGCCAAAAAGTGTATAGTCATTCCCTTTGGCAAAAATAAAGTGCCCACAAATTACCACATAGGTGGTAATCCATTAAGTACAGAAGAAGTAATTAGGGACCTGGGGACCCAAGTTGATAGCAATCTCTCATTTGACAACCACGTGGCCAAAGTGGTTAGAAAAACATTTTATATAGCCCACCTAATCATGAAGGGATTCACATCTAGATCAGGGGAGGTCATCGTGCCTCTTTACTCATCCCTCATCAGGCCCATAATTGAGTACAATGCCCCTTTTGGGATGTACCTTACCAGACACCTGCAGCAACTGGAAAGACCCCAAAAGTACCTCACCAAGAGGATCAAAGGGCTCAAACAGATGCCATATGCTGCCCGGTTAAAGAAACTCCAGCTCTACTCAGTGGCATACCGCCTGTTCAGAGGCGATCTGTGCCTGACGTATAAAGCCATGTCCAACCCGGAATTAATGGACATGCTGCACCTCAGAAAATCCAAATCCCATCGAGCTACGTGCTCGAGAGACTTGAACCTCAGCACTGAAATAAATAGGACATGCTAGAGGGACAGATTCATAACCCAGAGGCTTCCTTCACTCTGGAATAAAATCCCAGTCCAGGTTAGGCAGAGTCCCTCATTGACTCTCTTCAAGAGGAATCTTGATGAGTAGCTGGGAGATCGTAGGTTTACCCCGGGTATCACTTCTGTGTCACTGTTAGACAGAGGCACAGTTGACATATTTTTATTATAAATCCTTAACTAATTATTTTATAATAATGCATTTGCTTGGAATAAAAAGTCTGAAAAGGGGCAGTAATAATATATGAAAAAGAGAAAAGATGTAATAATTTATATAAGGAACAATGTCTCATTTTGAAAACCCGAAAATACAAGATAACATGAACCATGCTAAAAATGTTGTATAGTTAAAATGGAATATATATAAAAGATATCACATTTACAGTTAGCATTATATAACCCCTAAATGCCATATTGGCAGACATGATGGTGTTTACTGCAAGAGTAAACAAACATATACTGTCAATAAATTGAACAATATTTTAAGTCCTTACAAAATTAAACTGAAATGCAGGCCTATAAATTAACTGCTGCAGTATTTATTAATGGCTATTACTCTCTTCAAAACATTTACTAATATTTCTGAAACTAATAAAATACTTCAAATAGCATACATTTATTTAACAGCAGAGCATAACTGACAGGGTATATAAATGACCATATTACTCATTGTTCAGCAGCTCTGCCCTATATTTTCACTTTATGTATTCTTGTAATGAGTTACAAAATCTACCACTTTCTCGATGCACTTTTTTTTTTTTTACTGCATTGGTCCTCTGCTGACCTCAAGTTGACAACAATGATGCATCATCTACCACCACTTTCATTGTTCCAACTGAACTAGTCTCCCACAACACTCCATGGAAGGGACCCCTCTCTTTCAAACAGTGGGGTATCTACAGACAATTTAATTTTAGTGATTATTGGAGGACAAGGAACCTACTGAGCAGTCACTGGAATTATCTCAGTGCATGTATCTCAGAATTCTTTTAGAGCTCTATCCCATCAAAAGCTTCAGGCAATAATGTCAAACTAGGTGATTCATGAACACAGGACCCATGTGTCTACATTGATCACTTAGGATGCTGTGGATGCTGACTTTCTTGTTTTAAGAGCACTTTTTTGCTTGGACAGCCTTGTGGTCACTGCTAAAGGATGAACCTGCATGACACTTGTCCTCAACCCTCTCACAACGCATTCACACTTTCAGTGCCTTAGCTGGTGCTTTGTATCCTTCCTTTCAGAACCCATAGCTCCCTGTGGAGCAATGATATTTTGGGGGACTTGATTCCTTAATGATATGCTTTATCACTTGCATGGGTTCCTTCAAATTATCTATGGTATGATCGTAGTTTTTCTCATTGGGTGTAATATATAATTAACGAAAATGGGATAGGTAAGGCCAGTCTCTGCCAAATGGGATAGGTTAATTTGAGCACAAAAAGGGGAAAATGGCTAGGCTTAAAAGGGACCACAAGGGCAGCTAGCCCAGTACTTACCTATGAACTCATGAACCTATGAATCTATATGATTTACTAATTAAAAATAGGCAACACATGAAAAGGTAAGATGCAAGAAGCAAAATGGCACTAAGATTGTTATTTTAGGATGGATTGCAATAGAGATATTAGCTACTTTTTGTCATCTTGTGTTTTTTAATACCTTAAAGCCACGGTGGTGCAGCGGTAGCGTTGTCGCCTCACAGCAAGAGGTTCTCCCATTCGATTCTTGGCTGGAGTGCCTTCTGTGTGGAGTCAGCATGTCTTCCCCGTGGTTGAGTGGCATTCGAAAGACATGCGTAAATGGGCATGCCTTCATTGAAGGTTGGACGTCGAGCTGGCACCTCGGCCCCACAAAAATCTACTGCCAATCATTAGCGAACCGGAGTTCCCAATGTGGTGACCCCTAACCGGGAAAAGCCCAAAGAAGAACAACAACGTTGAATTATCACTTGTGACATAAGGGACACTGACATTTATATAAAAGAAAACAAACCACATTAACTTGTTCACAGTTATAAACATTATACATCACATATATTCTTTTGTACAACATAATCAATTCAATATTACATAAACTAGTGTCAGTTCCTACCTTCCTTTATACTTCATTTCTCCTCGAGGACATTTTTTCCTGTATTGTTCCCACGATTTCCATTTTTTTCCTTGTAATTTGCTCCGACCCTTTTCTAAAGATCCAATTTCCATTTCTTTCATCTCTGTGGACAACATTCACTAATTCAAATACTGCTGGTTTACATTCTCTATCCCACCACAAAAAAATTATTTCCTTAGTTACATACATTTGCTTGCCCAATACTTCTTACACAGTACTCTGTAAGGAAGTTTTAAAATCTGACAACTTATTACACTCCCAAAACATATGTTCCCAGTTACCTCTTGCTTCTCCATCTCACCTCCAACATTTGCCATCTACCTGAGGAAAAATTCTTTGGTGTCTGTTTGAACATAAAAAAAGCTATGCAAATATCCAAGCAAAAATCCTAAATCTTCTGGATTTTGTTGCATACTTGGAAGCTATACATATGTTCTCCTATTTTTTTTTTGTTTTTAATTACTATCCACAACGTCTCCTCTGATTGATAAAACTATACTTGACCTGTGTATAAAACTAAAGGGACTAAAAGCATTTTACTGCATGTATCTTGCCCCCCATATACATAGACAAGAGCTTCCAGTTTCTCAGTTTTAGTATTTTCATTTGTTTAGTCTAGTCTCATACATCCTTAGCTGCAATAAGAAAATTCCTTTTTAACCCATACTCCTAAACACTTCATGTTACCACGTCCCCATAAAAATGGGTATTGCTAAACCAATTCATGTGTGGTTACATAATTTATAGCTACAGCCTTTGTTTTAATGTCATTAATTGTATATCAGTATTTCCAGATGCAGACCTCTCTGCATCAAGTACAGTTTCCCTTAAGAGCACACAGGGAACACAGTCAGCCCAGGGTCTGGATTTCTTTATATCTGTCTCCCACCAGGGCTCTATTAAGGCTCTGAACTAGCACAGCTATAGGGTTAAGTCCTCAGCTGAGTGTCCAAGCCAAGTCCTCCAACACCCTCTGTGAGAAACCAGTGCTTCATGTCCCCTGCTCCAAGTAGCTGACACACACACACACACACACACACACACACACACACACACACACACACACACACACACACACACACACTGTGAGATTTGAATTTCATACACACACACACACACACACACACACACACAAACACACACACACACCTGGGAAAGACTGGCACAGATTTACCCACTGTGCCCCCTTCTACCTAGACTATATGGTAGTTATCACTGCCACCAGACACTACAAAGCCAGCTACCTAAGGCTCTTGCAAGAGTACCCAATTATACTAAGTGAAATTAATATTAATACAAATGATAATGTTGACCAAACAGCCAGGCTTCAGGAGTGGCCACAGTGTCACCAATAGATATAAGTACTGTCACGGGTTAAGATATTCTGCAAAGGACTAGCCACAATGAAAAGTTTAAATATATTTAATAATAAAAGAACATGGAAATATGAAATATCTATTTATAGTAAACACCATAGTTTCACTCACAGGAAATATTAAAAATAATACAGCTGGAAAGATTCAGTTACATAAAAAGCAATACTTAACTATTCTCACTATATTTTCCTGACTGATCTAGAGAATTACTGTTCTCCTTCCTTAATAGAGCAAGGCAAAATGAAGTAAAGGTAAATTCAGCTTAGCTTGCTGTTGTGTATTCCAATGTGGTGAAATTATGTTTAAAATAATGTAGACTACTACAATGTTAAGTTTTAACAAAGTTGTGTATTCTCTTCTTATCTCTCCACTGTATGACTAATACTCATATAGAAACCTTTGTCAAATTGTAGACTGTTTGTTAAACTGTTATATGCTGTCTTTCAACTAATATGTTACATGTTTAAACTTTTGTTAACTGTATAATTGGAATGGAGCTTATCTCCCCAGGCCTCTGCTGAAAACGGGCAAACCTGCCCAGTCGGACTTACCCGGTAAACAAATGTAAAATAAATAAATAAGTAGGTGAGGGGTCCTACAATGTCAGGTTCTAAGAAACAGACTGCGCTGAGACTTCTGTCTCACCTAATATTAAATAAAACATTATCTCTGTACAGAATGACATCACAAACATCTGGTCATCTGACTTCTGGCTCCCATGCAACCCCCCATTGCTAGAAACTAACATGATTTAGCACCTACATGGTAATAATACACATATAAAAGCATTGCTCAGATCTGGTGTGGCTTCTGGAAGTCATAAAACAATTACAAACTTCTACTCCTCCTACAGAGACTAACAAACCATGCATCTTACAGACATTGTGTCTCTGACTTCATTCAGAACAGTGAGATAACATCTTTATGACCAATGCCCAGTAGTTTAATTTCTTACTGTTTTCCAAAGTTAGCTGGAGCTGATCTTAACCTCTTCTCTTCCAGTATCCTCTGTTAACACACACACACACACACATATATATATATATATATATATATATATATTTAATTTAGTCACAATACAGTCAGGACCCACTGTTGGTACATTTTTAACGCAATCAACTTTACAAATCCATTTTCAACACAAGCATCTGTACAAAACAGTTTGATATTCAAATAATATATAATTCTTTACTAAATTCCAGATAGCTGTGCTGGCATATGTTACACATCCACTGCCCTACTTCTCCTGGTAGAGCTGGCAATACCACACATCACACAGGCACAACTTATCAGAAAGGAACCCTCCCATTTAGATTTTTCCCTCTGATCCATTATATATCCTCCTAAGTAACCTTATTATTGTATCAGGGAATGCAGATGTTTCTATTGCCATGTTCATAAAATCCCAGCTTACACTGTTGAATGCTTTCTCTGCATCAAGTCCCACCAACAACAGCAGTATTTTCTTACATTCTGCTTCCCTCTGGATCATCATTATTCTATTAACATTGTCAAATACTTGCCTCCCCTCCACAGTTTCACAGCAATCTATATCCATCAACTTTGGTAACACCTTTGCCATTATTTTAGTTAATATAGACATAAACACTTTATAATCATGGTTTAAAATTGAAATGGGCCTATATGAGCTGGATCTGATGTGACTTTACCATCTTTAGGTAGTACAGCCACCACAACTTTTTCCAGTTTGTTGGTGGTTCCCCTGTTTTTAAAATATTAAACAAAACCTTCCGGATATTTATCACTTCCTTCCCTACAAGTTTCTAAACTTCCACAGGAATATCATTTATTCCTGGAGAGTTTTCTGCAGATTGATTATACATCACCATTTTTATTCTCATTTCCTCCTATTGTTGAGTCTCATCTACCTCTAACCTTGGCAAATTTAAGTCTTCCATAAATGTCCATTTGTGCTTTTTCTTGGTTTCCATATTTTTCTGCTTTATACAAATTTTCAAAAAAATTCTGAAATACCTCTAATACCGCTACAAAATCTCTGGTTATTTTTCTTGTTATAGGATCTCTTAGTTTGGCAACTACCCTTTCTACTTTCTGTTGCCTACGTGTTCATGCTAAAAGTTTTTGTGCACTGGAGCTATTATCAAAAAAACGTTCCTTAACAGAGATTTCCCTTATTCTGCAATACTTTAACCTTTATCAGCCCTTCTAAATAAATCTTGTTACTACTTAACCACACCTCTTTTTCTTTTATTTCTACCCTATTTTTAGACACTATGTTCATTTTATACTAGTTATAACTTCTGAAGTACTTTCTATATTCCCTTGTAACTCCCAAATAATTCCTACTATCCATTCCTTAAATTTCTATCTTTTTAACAGGTAGGTGGGAAAGCACCAATATCTCATTTTGACTTCATTAGAGCCACGGTGGAGCAGCGGTTAGCATTGTTGCCTCACAGCAAGAGGTTCTCCTGTTCTATTCTTGGCTGGAGCACCTTCTGTGTGGAGTTTGCATGTCCTCCCTGCAGTCGAGGGATGTTTAAAAACATGCAGGTGTGTGTATGAATGGGTGTGCCTTCTTTGAAGGTTGGGTGTTGGGGTAGCAACTCGGCACTGTAAAAATCCACTGACAATCATTAGCGGACCGGAGTTCCACTGTAGCAACCCCTAACTGGGAAAAGCTGAAGACATTAGTTTTTTAGTACCCTATATTTTATTATTAGCGCATAATCTGAAATAGTTATTAGATGTATACCAAAGCTCTCACTTAAATGCACATATTTGGTCTAGTCTAGACCAGTTATTGTACTTTGAGGAATAATATGTAAATTCTCTCGGAGTTCCTACTAACAAATTTACATATTCTATACTAAATATTTTCATACATGTCTTTAGAAATCTACTCTTTGTTATATTTTCCCTTCTAAGCTCCTGATACATCCTCACTCTTACAAATCCAATTCCATTTGTCACCTCTAAGTAATATTCCCTGCCTAAAGCTGACTATTTCTCTCAAAATTTCATTACGCTCCATAATAGCAGTTTTAGGTGGAATATAAATATATGCCAGAGTAGTTCTCTTCCCTTACAAGTAGCCCCTTACTACCACAAATATACCAGTAGTATCTTTTTTCCCCTCTTCTATCACTATTGGAGCTACTCTAGCAAATTATATAAGTACTCCCATTTTTCTTTGTCTCTGATATTTTGCAGAATATTAATCTGAAATCCTTTCTTTATCAAATTCATGTGTTCTAGTTATTTCCAAATGTATCTCCTGTAACATTATTATTTGCACTCTGCATTTCTTAATATAATATTCTTTCCTTTTTGTCTATACCTGTGAGACAATTCACATTACACGATAATATAGAAAGTATTGCCATTATGATAAAACGTTATTATTTCCCAGTTATCCATGACAGATGTATATTTCCAGCTTTTGTGATACATGCACCCAGGCAGGTTGATATTTTATATAGCTGTTTCTTGTCATCTCATTTTGACCCTAGGACACATTTTACAAGCCTTTTTGTTATAATGAAAACCCTCAGAAAAAAACACACACACCCAGAACACCCACATCACATGTTAACTTAAGACAAACACACAAAAATATGTACATCTTAATATAATGAAGTTTAGTCCTCATAGTAAGAACAATTGTCCTATATAGACAGCTGCAGCTATAGGCACTATCTTACTTAAATTTAAGGTTATCCATGCTAAGACGTATGTTACTGGTTGATCTACTTACACTAATTTCTGTCTCTTTATTGTCTTTTTTCTCCTCCCAGATGTGAAAAACAAATTGCATGCTTTCAGAAAATATTAACTTTTAGCCTTAAATAAGTTTTATATTGTTCTGTAATCATCTTTTCTCCACAGAAACATAACAGAAAAAGAAAAAAAATGTAGCCCTCAGCTATAGGCTCCTAAAGACATGCTAAATATTTATTTAATTATATTCCGTGTTCTTTCATTTATTTGTTTCCACTTAAAACCTGTTATTAGATTAAGCCAAAGGTCTTAATCCATATATTTGCCTATGCAAAAGTAAGAGAAAATCCATTCTACATCTGTTATGATCTGTGTAGTTTTGTATCCCATCCCCCACCTCAACAACCCAAGATTATAGCCTATTAACTAATTGCGCTTTTCTTCAACCTTTTTTTTCTCTTCTTGTATTGCAATGTCTGCATGTCTTAATTTTAAAAAAGAGGAACAAAAGAAAATAAAAGAAATAAGACATCTGTTTACTTTAGTATCTTTATCACATACAATAGCTGAAAATGTTTAATATATAATGTGTAATTTATACATACTTTTTAAAAATGTGTCATGCATATTTTCATTCGGATATTCATATTTTGAAAATGCACTGAAGTACCTACTATTGAGAAGCACAGTGTGAATGTGGTGAGAGAACAAAAATACACTTTTGCTGTCCTTGTATTACACACTGCTGTGGAGATATTGCAATTTATTGGCTTAGTAATTATGACAATATGCAATGTTTCTGCTCAAACATTAATAATTAAAAAAAATGACTTACAAACTAAAACATAACATCACATGAAAGCTTAGATGATGTTTGAGAAAACTGTTACTGATACCTGTACTACAACTTGCATGGCTTCAGAAATGTTGAGTGGTTTCATACCATTATTTTTACAAACAGGCATATCTCATATTGCTGTGAATATGTTAATAAGCACTCGGAAAGGAATACATTACCACCATGTACAAGCATGGGTATCTTGAACAAAACTGCTGCTGACATTATATGTCTAGGTTGCAGAGTTCCCAAGATATGAAAAGTTGTTTGTGAAAATGTAAGAGAACAATATAAATGTGGGTTCTTCTGTACTATAATATATTACAGTATTATTGCAAAGACTGTGAATACATTGACTTCTGTCACTGTACAGGAGTCTTTTGCTAAACCCATTCCTGATTGCATAGTTTAATAATACTTACTGTTCATAAAACATTTACTTTTGTTTGTTTATGTTCTTTTAATTTGATTTCTTCAGAAAATTATCAGGAATTTAAGGTATGTGTGCTGCTGGGGGTCCCCTTATATATCTCGACTTCCGAAAATCACAAAGATGACAATCTCAAGACGAGAATCCAGAACCAGGAAACACTGAACAGCCAAAGTTTAACCAGGGCAAGTAAACACTTGCCCAACATGGAGAATGATGCCCTTTCTCCACTGTAGTGTGGTCCCGGAGTTGGTATATATAGTTAGAGGGATGTGGGGTGTGAAGCCTCCCACATTGGGGGTGTGGGGGGTATAGCCCCCCACCCAGGTGGTTTTTAGCTGTTGCAGTGTGTTCGTGTTTGTTTTGGGCAAGTGTTTATTTGCCCTAGTTAAACTTTGGCCATTCGGTGTTTCCTGGTTCAGGATTCTTGTCTCTGGATTGTCGTCTTCGTGATTTTCAGATTTCAGGATATAGAAGTAGACCCCACTGCTGGAGATGTGACATTCCATATTTACTAGGTGAGAATGAGTTAAGGAAGAAAAGCTGACATGGGATTTCCCTTCCTCCTCCTACATCAACCCTCTGATGCCAGGTTACTATTTGAAACTAGACAGCCATTGACCCAAGGAGATACCCAGCCAATAGGGTAGTGGGTTTGTGAAAAAATTCTCCCACCTTATCCCCCTCCACTCTCAACCACATTCTGCAGGTTTCATCTACTTATTTTGTCATCTTTTAAAGTTTTACAAATCCAGATAATGTCACCCCTTAAGCTCCAGCAAATGAAAGTGTGTGGTTATATGGTTTCAACCCAACTCATATATATAAAAATACTCTTTCAGTCTTTATAGTGATTTAGTGATTTCACTTTGAGTCATCTCATGCCTGCCTGTGTGATACCTATAGAGACTCTATATTATCGCACCATATCAGTGGCAGCAAGACCTCTAGCTTCTGGAAAGTTGGAGTCATATGAGATAACTGATAATCTGGTGCTGACTGTACAGCACAGAGCGATGAAGCAGTGACTGCAGCCCAGCAGGCAAGTGGATCCCTATAGGAAGTGCTGGGTCAATACTGTGAATCCCAGCATTCTGGAAAATTAAACTGCAATTCTGCAAATAAAATGAATTCTGAAACTTGCTGTTACACCTTTTAAATGTTTCTGCAGAGTGCTTTTCCCCTCTGCATTCTACCATCCCTGCTAATTACATATTCTAACTTCAAGATCACAGTACCTTAGAGGAGGGGAATAAAGTGAGATAAAACTGTTTAAGAGTTAGAATATATTCCCCCCTAATCACACTTAAAGTTTTGCTGTTTAGAAAATTGCACTTGAGATCCTTGGACTTTCAACAGGCCCCCCAGATAACGTGGGATTGATAAGTGCTACCCCCAGATTGGAACAGCCAGTGACAGAAGGGAGGAATTAATAATTTAAAAAAAGTAATGTTATCTTGGAATTAAGGAGGCAGCACAATTCCCCATATAACTGGCCCTCAGTGCAAGCAGGTGATGAAATATGCAGCAGTTGGACTGAAATATTTGCACTCACCAAAAAGTGTCTACAATGATAGCCACATTACAGATAAATGCAAACATGCTCATGCACTGTGGGAGTTTACTGGCTATTGCCCTTCTGTAGGGACCGGCACACAGGCCAGGGGAAAATGCATCTACCCTTCCTGGCTGTCTGGATACTGGCTCAGACACAGCTCAGCTATTGCCTCAGCATTCAGAAGTACAGGAAATAAATGGATGACTTGATGTCATGGGTGTGATGATCTGCAAGTACAAAGGGCAAAAATAACCTAGAAAAAAAATAACTGTTCAGTTTATTCACCTTACTACTAATGTTTTCCATGCACTCTGCAATTTAGTTTATTATTCAAGACACTCTATAAACATATATACAAAAATATATATACATATATCTATATATATAATTGTTTCTAAATGTGTCTCTCTGCCCCTATTGCTAAAATGAAACAAGTCAGTTTCTCTAATATCACAGAACTATCTTCAAAAAATCAGAGGCTGTAGCCTTGACTATGACATAGATGGAGTTTGAGTAATAGACTGGCAGACAGGAGGCTTGCTAGGAGAGACAGGAGTTACTGTCTGTTGGCAGATTCTCATACAGCAAGTGTTAGATGTATAGTCTTCGGCTGCAGAAGAATCCTTTGGGAGGAGGTTACAAGGCTAGTTCCAGTCACAAATATTGTTTTTCATCTGAGTCTGTGCAAAGAAAACACATTGCAGAAGATTTACACAGGAAGGCACCACTGGGAAGGGTTTCTCCATGCACTACATGTTTAACATGCAGGAACAACCTACAAATTGAAAATACTAATGAAAAAGCTAATTCTCAGTAAGTATGACAGCTGTCTGGTGCTTGACCCCCCCCCCCACCCCCACCCCACACACACACACATACACACTGGCAGCAAGTATGGTCACTAAAAGGCTAAAAGCTAAAAAGGATGAGCACAGCACTGGGTGCTATAGCAGGCAGGGCTGAGAACTGAATAGGTTGAAAAGCAACAGATGGCTAAATGCTTGAACTCAGACAAAAGGAAATCCTAAAGATCAAGAGGCGGTATTTATCTAGATTCAAGATTAATTAGATAGCTATTTTATTTATGCATGTTATTTGTTGAATGGGATTCTACTACTTGGACCCAAAAGACCCCTTTTCAGCATAGGCCGAGATAGAAAAACTCCAAAGAATATATAATAGTGATATTCAGATTTACAATAAAATTAAAAAAAATGCAGCATAATCATTAATCAATAACAATAATTAGATAGAGAACAAGAATAATGGATAACATGCAAAGAAAAAGTTAACAATAACATCACCATCAGTACACCATAAATTAATTGGAATGATAACTGGATTAAATACTATCTTAGTTAAGAGTAATTTGTGAAAACTAGAACATGCTAGATAGTAGGGCCAGGATGAAAAAGAAAGGATAAGAGGAACAAGAGAATGATGAATAGAATTGTGGAGGATAACAGATTTACTATTTGTAATTAATAAAAAAAAGGTTTTTGGTATAAAAGATGAGGACTGAACTGACACGTAGAGAAGGGAAAGAGTTAAAAAGTGAAAGTGGTGTAATAGAGTAGATAGTAAGGAGAAAAACAAGTTAATGAGGGGTGAAATTGGTGGACTCATTTTTGGACAGAGCTTTTATAATTTGTTAAGAGGTAGCAATAGAAAAGAATGATTTAATATGACCTTAACTCTGCTGTTGCAACATGAGCACAGTCAGGAGTTTAGCAAATAGTATTTTCGTTCATCTTTGAAGTGTTTGGTGGAAGAAATATGAAACAGAGTAGTAGGAATGGAATACCATAGCTCTGAGACATAAGTGAAATCTTGGGCATTTCCACAGGAGTTAATTGATTTTGTAACAAGAAGTTGGTTTGCATCTGTATTTCGAAGAGGTCTTGCAGCAGAGTGGCACTGTAGGAGACAGTTAAAGGAAGGGCATTTTGTGGGAAAGAAGAGAATGTTATGAGCCAGTTTTAATTGTACGTAACTTAAGTGGTTTGAAAATTCAAGACAAAGTAGTTATTAAAGGGCTAAGCAGTGGTAAGCGGAGTTAGGCATTAAGCAGCAAATTTTGCAATTTTGTTGTTTGCAATGTTATGTTTATGTTTGTAAGGAAGAGAGAGATGTAGAGTAAACCTGAAAGGAGTTAGGATGAGGCAGTGTTTTTTTTTTTCATGAACATACAGTTAAAAACTTAGAATCTTTGTAGACCAGACATGGTTTTGATGTTTTCTTTATTGCTTTGTATATGTGCATCAAATTTGAGTTGATAATCTGAGGTAAGTCCTGGACACTTAGTGTCAGAGACTATTTCTAACTGAATATTTTGTAAGGAGGTTATTATGAAAATAAATTTACTGTGTGCACTGTACTTAGGGATATAGTTAGTTTAGTTTTGGAAGAGTCTAAGTGAATTAGGTAGTAAGCAAGCCAGGTTTATATAGAGGTAAATGATTTCTGGGTAATTGTGTGAAGTGAAGTCATGGAGGAAGCCGAGTTGACAAGAGTAGAATTATCAGTATATTGAGTAATTGTGGCATCACTAGATGCAAAGACAAGGTTATTAATGAAAAGATTAACTAGTAAGCGTCCAAGAATAGAACCTTGTGGAACACGTTAATACTGGCATGGAAGAGGAAAAGGCTAAGTTCCATTTTACTGCTTGTGAGAGGCTAGAGAGGTGGCACGTAATCCAATTCATTTTTTGAAGGTGAAACTAAGAGAGGAAAGAGTGCAAAGTAATTTGAGCTGAAAGACAGCATCAAAAGCTTTAGCAATATGTAAATGGATGGTCAAAATTAGCTTATTTTCAGTCAAAAACAAGCTGCAATGAACTACAATGAATTCAAGAGCCGATACGGAAAACTTGGTAACCAGAAGACGTTTTCCGTATCGCTTCTTGAATTCATTATAGTTGATTATTTTCATTTCTATTTTGATGTATAATGTTAAGGAAGGAGAAGGAAGAATAACAAATCGATAGTTGTACTATGATAAGGTGGAAATATATGCTGAGTTGGTGAAAAGTTTATTGTCGAGAAGGAAATGGAAAACTTGGTTGTAGATGCATCTTTCTAGGGTTTTAGGAAGATGAGAGAGTAAAGCAACAAGACAGAAGTTAGACACTTTTGAGAAATTACCTCCTTTGTGGAGTGGTAGGATATATGATTGTTTCCATAATGCAGGGACAGTGGATTCAGATTTTGAGCAGGTCTGAGTTAATTCGCAATCAGTTTCCCCTCTGGAAACATCACCTAATCCCCTCACTCTCCCCTTCACGAGTCAGGTCCATTTTATCTTCTCACATTATTTCCCTACACTGATATATGACATATCTTCCCTTACTTTTGCTATCTTTTATACTTTGTGCTCTATCCTTTCATGATTTAACTCTCTTCTTCTTCCTCCCTTCTTACTATAACCATCCCTTCCTTTTGTCCTCTGTACTACACACATTATCATTATTATTATTATTACGGATTCAATGCTACCTGCACACAACATTTTGCCTGTATTCATAATACTTTTTGTTAGCTTGCTTGTCTACTGTCATTTATATTTGTTCAGACTGTGACTGAAGTAGGTCCATTTTCATCAGTGGTCTACCCCTGTGTCCAAATTGAATAAATAAATAAATAACTTAATTATTACAGAGATGGAATAAGAGAACTATTTAGCAACTATTTTTAAGTGCTTGGCTGCAAGATTATTTTCTGCCAAAGTGGGTGGGTTGAGTTTGTTGAGGAGTTTATTCATGGATGCAGTGGACTGCAGAGTGAAGCATGGCTGATTTGGTAGACTAATGGAGAAAGATGAAGTAGGCTGCATAGTTTGGTGTGTTAATGCTACTACTGAGTTCATAAAATGTAAATGAAATATATATTAGCAATATCTTGGTCTGTTGATTAGGTCGGGGAAAGAGTTAGGTTGTGAGCATTTCTCTGGTTTTAGGAGGTTGTTAATAGAGGACCAGAAGTATTTAGGATTGTAGTTGTAAAATTCCTGGTGTGAAATTTATAAATTTCTTTTGTCCACTAGGATGATTATTATTACTATTATTTTTTTGAGAGATTATGAAGCTGCTTATATGACTGAAAAGTGGATTGATTTCTATAGGTGTGTATAATTCCCATGGTTTAGCTATCTGCTGTATTACTACCTTTGATTTTAGCTAAGGTATAGGGTTAGATTTGTTCCCCCCAGTTAGGACAAAACTATGGAGGATGCTGAAGAAACTAGCGCAGAAGGTGTTGACTGCTTGGTCTTACTGGGGGATATTTGAGCAGAGTCCAGACACACCAATATAGTGAGTTGATGAATGAGCTGGAATCAAAGTTTGTTTTTTTTTTTGTTTTTATTTCTGATATAGTTAAAGTGAGTGAGTGAGTGAGTGAGTGAGTGAGTGAGTGAGTGAGTGAGTGAGTGAGTGAGTGAGTGAGTGAGTGAGTGGCTGTGGGAGTATTGTTCCGCTGACAGACAACAAAACTAGGATGATGATCACTTAAGATAGCTGACAAGGCACCTGACTGTGTTGTAAGACTTGTGCATTTATTTGTAGTTTTATTAAATCTGGTTGGTGTAGGGGAGAGTGTGTTATTAGAGATGTTCTGGTTAAAATCTCCTAGTGTACTTATTAATCATTGTTCAAATGTCTGTTCAGTTCAAATTTTCTTGAAACACTAAGACAGTACATCTACCTGCAATGCTGTGACCCTGGACTGGCCAGCAGCCAGGAAATCATTAGAATGGCAGTGAAGAAGGCTTGAGTGGCTCATGTCCAGCTTCTCTTTCCAAGGGAAAGGAGAATATTTGTCCATGACTGCGTGGATCTTTCAGGGAGATGACAGAATGGTACAATGTAATCATGAGGCTTCAATTTACTGATGATTTGTTTTGCACGCATAATAGTATGTAAGCATATGCATGATATGCCATTATACTCCAGTCACTAAAACCTTTTACAAATAATGTAAAAATGTAGTAGCCAAGTTACATGAATGTTAGGCCTTCCTGACACCAATTCCCCAGAGCCAGTCCACAGGATAACCCAAAAGTCAAGACTGTTTTTCCTGGACAAAAAGGCCTTTTCGAGAATGCAACACATCAGGATATCACTCTACTAAAGTGTTAGAAATGGAGAAAGAAGCATAAAGGAGCAATTAACCAACTCAGATGTCGTTGATAGAGTTGCTCTCCAAACCATAAACAAAAAAAAAATTATGCATTCTCTTTTTACACCACAGTGTTTCAATCTTGGATATCAGTCACACTTATTTTCCAGTAGTCTGTATACCTGACTAGCCATATAGATTAATATTTAGAAAGAGATGTACATGTTTTCTAGACAGGGCCAAACATGAAACTTAAAGGTATACCACATTCCATTATTTTCTTGCCATTCAAGTATTTTCTTATTCTTACCCTATAAAGTATATGCCCTTCAACCAATGTCAGTCTACCAAGATAAGTGTTTATTACAGTATTGAATACACAATTTAAAAAGTATGCATACCACTGCCATGTATAAGTTCATGTCTCTAGCCCTGCAAAGTGAATTGTATGAGTAAATAACTTGTTAAAAATTCATTTATGGTTTCCATATTGTGTATATAAAGTTTTTGCAAATTACATGCCAGCAGCAGCTCCTCTGTGGTCCTTTCTATTACCTCTGAAATGCCTCATTAAGAGGTTTGCTGGCCTGTAATATTCCAGGGCCTTCTTGTCCTATTACTTTTGTATACTGGAATAATAATACTTTTCCATCATTCTTGGGTATCACTGTACTACCTATACTCAGATTAAAAAAGTACATCAGGCTATTTGATATTTCATCCAGAAACCATAAAGGGAATGGATTTCATGCAGCATAATTTCTAGGTGATTTTGTGCAGGAGAGTTTCCTGAGCTAGAAATGCTAGAACTTGCTATCCAAATAGTGTTCTTTTTGTTTTGTTTGTTTTTACTGTTGTTTTTGCTATTTTTATTTTGTTTTTCATGTTTATTTCGGACTTATCATACCATATTTTATCATTATGTAGGAATACAACATGGAGTTTATTTTTAATTGTGTTTTGTGTGCATGTTGTAAATGAAGGGGCTTGGACTGTCTGAGCTGGGTCTTCAGTGATGTGATACTAAGAAGGAAAAGAATCATTGTTTACAGAGACCTAGCAATGGAGAGCATTTTGTTGAAGGAGAGTATCCTAAGCTATTTGTTACAACATACTAGAACTACAGAAGCCAGCAAATTATTATTATTACCATCACTCCTCATGACATCCTCTTCCTGCTTCTTAAAGATCATTTTCTTTTTTATTCTGCCAGGCTTTAATAGGAAAGCAAGAATGATCTTTTAGCAGCAAAATATATATATTTTTTTTACATAAAGGAACCTAAAGGGACTCTGATCTCCTTTCCCCAGTGGCTAGAGGTTGGATTTGAAAATAAACAAATGTATATGTTTACTTACTTGCTTACTGTTGTTCTAAATGTCTTTGGTCCAGTTTAAGCACTTGGATTCCAAACCAATTATTTTACATTAGGAAGATTTGTGGTCTAAACTCTTGTGGCAGGAGAGGATAGCCTACACCCTTCTAACTGGAAATTGTTGGTTGAAGGCCTATTGTGTCTGTTATTCTGAAGTGTCTTAGTTGTGATTTAAGCACCTGAGCTGCAAAATCAGTTGTTTTGAATTAGGATGGTTTGTAGTTTAGACTCTTGTGGTGGGAGAATGTGGCCTACACCCTTCTAAGCTTGGAATTGCTAGTGAATTGCTGCTTTATTTAAATAGTTTTTTACTGTTGTGACTGTGATATTATGCACTTTGAATTCTAGTACTTTTACATTTTATAGCATAGGCCAGATTCAGACTTGCTCAATCTAGACTGTTTGGTATCACTTGAGCATTAAAACCAGCTCTTCACTGAGATGCTGAAAGATCTGAGGCATCCGTTGCTTTCAATTAACTGTAAGTGCCTATTTTTGCTCTTATATTGCACTTTTAATTTGTATTTGCATTCTACTGTCTGTTTGAATTGTCTGAACTGTTTTTTGCCACATTTTACTGTATACTGTACTACTTCAGCTGTAGCATAACCCAGTTCCAGGTTTGCTGTTTCTGGGTCTGTTTTATAACTTCTGAGAATCAAATTCAAGCCATCTTTGTTGGTGAAGGCCATTCTGCACCCTTGTGGGAGGAGAGTGCTGTCTGGGTCCCATCTAATCAAGGGTGATTGGACTAGAGCTCAGAGAGAGTATCCTCATTGGCTAGTTTGAGTTAAAAAAAAAAACTGGATGGCGCAGTGGTGCAGCGGTAGCATTGTTGCCTCACAGCAAGAGGTTCTCCGGTTCGATTCTTAGCTGGGGTGCCTTTTGTGCGGAGTCTGCATGTCCTCCCTGTGTTTGTGTGGATTTCCTCCGGATGCTCTGGTTTCCTCCCATGTTACAAAGACACACGTTTGGAGCATTTCTCCTCAGGCCTCCACTGAAAATTGGCTTCATTCCAACTCAGACTTTCTCGGTTAACAAATGTTAAATAAATAAAATAAAAATGTATTGTTTTATTTAAGCCCCGCATTTGCGTTTTTTGCATGTAGCCCAGCACTGTGCACTGCCGCATAGCAGTGGTTACTGTTGGTGGTTATAGACACAAATATTTTGCTTGTTAAATTTTCCCTTAGGACTTTGTTTGTGGTCCTCCAGAGGTTTTTCATGGCCCTGCTCTACTGACAGGTGGACACTAAGCCTAGGCTCAAAGGTACCAACTCACCTCTCACCCACTAGTTATTTCTAAGTGTGACCTCTTTTCCTGATCATATAAATTCACCTAAGACTATGGACAGACAATTTCCCACAGTTTCTCTAGCCAGCTTGGTCGACATGGGTATCTTGAGGCAGTGCAGCAACTACCTCATGTTCACTGACAACCCTCTACTCCTAGTCCACACAAACTCAACATGTGAGAGATGCAACTATATTAAGAACCTTGAATCCATGCTCTCTCACACACCTGTCAGTACATACGACAATGAATGGGTTGTCAGCATGCACATCTCAACTCCTACACCACCCAAACATATGACATCACACATACCTACATATGCAGAGGTCCTCACCATAAATGTAGCTAAACACCAGAAACCTTCCAAACACAAACACAAGCATGGTACACATAATACGTCCGCTACAGAACACAATACACATAATAGCTCATGCACCAGAGTCTCACCTGTCAAGCCCTTAAGGCAAAACACAAAACCAAATGTATTAGTCATAGATTATTCCATCGTGAGACACACAGATGTCCCTTTTACCAGACTGGATAATGGAAAGGTCATGGTCAGCTGTCTGTCAGGTGCTAGGATCCACCATATCACACATGCATTCAAGTCTCTCAACAACAGGTACTATTATGACTCTGTCATAGTTCATGTTGGTGTGAACGAAGTGAGACATACCTCTCTGGACTATTTGAAGATAGACATGACTGAGCTCTTGGATTATGTGTCTCAGGCCAGTATGTCCCTAGCCTTAAGCAGCATTTTACCTTCACCTAGGATGATGCCTCAATACAAACAGAAAATGACCGACTTCAATAATTGGCTTAGCTTCTGGTGTTATTCTAAGAGGATCCAGTATCTGTCACCCTGGGATGACATAATCGATAAACCTCTATGCTTTTGCCTGAGATGGTCTTCACCTATCACCCCTGGGATTTTAGCTACTTGGTAAGCCTTTTGCCACCCCCACAGTGTCTTTTTTAGGCAGTGTCTCAAGGACAAAATTCCCGATGTAAAAACTCCATTTAAAAACAACCTTAAGGTTATGCTGCTAAATGCTAGGAGTCTTAACATGAAACTGCATTCACTGGAAGCAGTCCTCACCTTGGAAGACGCAGATATTTGTGCAGTCATAGAGACCTGGTTCAAGGCTATAGAGACCACTCCAGCATTACCAGGTTACACCCCCTTCCACATGTTGAGACCACAAACTGAAGGTCTGAAATCTAAAGGAGGCAGTGTATCAATAGTCATTAAAGATAAATACACCTCCAGACTGGTTAAACAGTATGATTACCTGGAGATACTTCAGGTGAAATTAACTGTTGGTAGGACACCTATTTAAGTCATTGCCAGCTACAGGACCCTCTCTATGAATCAGGGCACCATCTCTGCCTATTTGTATCTACTTGAGTCTATCAAGATACATCCAAACATCATGGTTTTGGACGACTTTAACTACCCATCCCTTGACTGGATAAATTACTGGTGCTCAAACTCACTTGCCCAAAGGTTCCTTGACTTTGTTAACTCCAGTGCCCTGGATCATCTGGTTGACACTCCCCCAAGGGGAACCAACATCCTGGATCTGGTGCTTACCAATATGGGGATCACTGTAGCACCCCCACTGTGAGGTCTTCCCTGGTGAGATCGGACCACAAATCCGTCTCATTCAAAGTAATTATCACATCTGACCCTCCCCCCAGCAGCAACTAAACTAAAAAACTTCTCCAAAGCAGATTATAGCCTCTTACAGGATGGTATAAATAGCTTCACTGCACCTCCCCCCTCAGATGGAATTGGCAACTATGCCACATTCTGCACCAATGCTTTATACAAACACCTGTGTAACTAAATTGACTCAGCCATACCTGATAGGACCAAAACAAGCTCCTCAAGGAAGAGCAAACCTGCCTGGTGGACAACTTCCATTAACAGGCTTTACAAAAAGAAATTGCTGTCTAAGAGTAAGAGGGAAAGACCCTAAACTGGAAACACTAACTTCGCAGCTTAAACAAGCAAATAAGACTTCCTATTAAGTCCTCCCAAGCAAACTACGAATCCAGTTAGCTTCCTCAACTAAGGACAACCATAATGCATTCTTTAGTTACATTCATAACCTAAAAGGAAAGGCCCATATTTGTGCTGAGCTGGTAGTTAATGATACCACATATACTGAACCTGTGGACATAGCTAACCTGTTGGCCAACAGGTTCTGTGAAAACTTCACTCCTCTGTCCCTGCCACATGTACCCCATGACATCCCTACCACCTGTCTCCTACTGTGTATCTCTAAACAGCAGGTCATAAACACCCTTTCTAAGGCCAAAAACACAGCTTCTATAGGACCTGATAACATCCCAAGCTGCATCCTACATGGGCTCTAACAAGAATTAGCAACACCATTGGGTACTCTTTTCAATCATAGTCTAAGCACTGTCTTTGTCCCAGCTGAATGGAAAATGGCCACCGTTATTCCCTTGAACAACGGTGGTGCTTCCACTGACCCAGGAAACTATAGACCTAATAACCTGACTAGCCTTATCTGCAAGACCATGGAGAGAATCACCATGGACCTTATCAACAAAGATATAGGTAATCTCCAAACACTTGACCCTACTCAGTTTGGATTTGTCAAAGGGAGATTATGCCTGTTAAACCTAGTGGACATCTTCAAGACAGTCACTAAGGCCCTAGATGAGGGGAAATCTATGTATGCATAAATAAAACAACTGCACACAAAACAAAAAAACTAAAATACAACCACAAAGGCCAGTAACATACCAAACAAACTTTATTCAGATCTTAGCGCCTCAGCTTAGAAGCCTTCACAGAGATTTAAAAAATTTGCAAAAATCATTTAAATATACACCCTCATTAACACTTCAATTAAAAATTAAAAAGACATCCAATAAAAAACTTTACTAATTACATTATAATAATACCTTCCAATTACATTCTAAATTTAAGCCATTAGGCACCAAAGTATCATACTTTAAAATAAATACAGTTTCCTTATATAACAACCTCTTCTTTATTTCAGAACTATCAAAACCCTCTATTTTTTTCTAAAATACTACCACTTAATAAACTATTACCCTCGTGACATGATATAAAATGTGTAGCTATAGGACATTCCACTTTTTTATTTTTAACATATCTCAGATGTTCTTGCTTTCTAGCTTTAAATGGCCTTTTGGTTTCCCCTATATAAAAGAAATTATAGGGGCACCTTAAGGCATAAATAACCCCTTCTGTATTACAATTAAAAACTTTCCTAGGTTCAAAACCAACATTATTAATTTTCCCAAACGTTCTTACTATATATTTACATATAGAGCAATTTCTGCAAGGTAAAGTACCAGACATTCTAGATTCTGACACCCTATGCATATCTGGGGGAATAAAAGTACTAAGGACAACCGTGCCCTTAATACTATGTCCCCTCCTCAAAGAGAAAAACAGTTTAATAGGTAAAAGACCCCTTAAAATTGTATCTTTCCTTAAATAAGCCCAATGGGCTAGAATTCCTACAAAAATCCTCTCTGTTATTATATTATATGTAGTGACAAAGTACATTTCATTCCTCTCTTCACCCGACTCAATATTTAAACTTCTTCCTTCATTACACATCCTAACTTTATTTCTTTTACAATACTGAACATTACCTAATAACCTGTTCAGAGCTCTCTCTATTACTTGTAAGTCATAACCCCTTTGTCGAAAATGATTACAAGTCTTACATATTTCATTAATTCTCACTTGTTCTTCATTACATAACCTAGAGATATGCAAAAGTTCCCCATAAGGAAGCGCCTCTATCAAATGCGGAGGATAACTTCTGCCATCTAAAAAAATTATTTGTATCTTGAAATTTCTTGTGCACCCTAGTTATTATACCTTCACCAGGTACACCTTCTAACTCCACATCCAAAAAAAATACTTTATTACCAACTTGCAAACCATCAAATTTAATACCAAACTCATTCTCCTGCAAATCATTCACAAACTCATTAATAAATGCTCCACCACCTTCACAAACTTACTTACACAAATTTAAATCTATGTATTCAGCCTAGCTAGACTTAGTCAAAGCTTTGGACATTATCTCCCACTCAGGCATTATTGACAAACTCACCCAGCTAGGTATCAACCCTTATATAGATGGGTCGCTAACTGTCTCACTGATAGAATACATATAGTCAAAATAGGAGAATCTACCTCCTACAACAGACCTGTAACCAGTGGTGTTACACAGGGATCAGTCTTGGGACCTCTACTGTTTGGAATCTATTTCACCAAACTACAAGCAAAAACTAAAGGTCTGTGGCTGACAAAGTTTGCTGATGACTACAAACTGGGGATGGTCACAGAATCTCCAAATGATGTTAACATCTTACAAGAGGGTCTTACGCAAACAAATGACTGGTGTCAAAGTCATGGCCTTAAACTCAATGCAAAAAATGTATTATTATCCCCTTCGGTAATAGCGATCCTCCTGCAAACTGCCACATCAATAGCAACACCCTAAGTATGCACTCAGTGGTGAAAGACCTGGGCACACAGGTTGACAGCAACCTTAGCTTTGATCACCATCTCTCCGCAGTGGTAAGAAGGGCATTCTGTATTGCTTATCTCATAAGTAACAGCATCGTGTCCAGAAAAAAAGAAGTTATAACTTCCCTATACTCTTCCCTCATCAGGCCAATAACTGAGTACAACGCCCCTTTTGGAATGTACCTTTCCAAGCACCTGCAGCAACTGGAGAGACCACAAAGGTTTCTTACAAGGAAAATTCAAGGTCTTCATCATCTGTCCTATGTGGATCATCTGAAATCACTGTCACTTTATTGTGTTTCATACATGAGAAACAGAGCATGTTTTGTAACTTTAAGAAGCATTTCAAAGTGAGGGTATGTGCATATAAATAGAGAGCAGATGCAGGCAGCAGTGCCATTTTGAGAGAACAGCCAGAGTGTTAATATGTATGAGTGCAGCAGTCAGTCTGTTTATAAGTTTCTTTAAGTATAAGTTACTAAGCCTCAATCCTGATGTGTTTGTATATAATAAAGCTGCTTGAACCGAACCCACAACTGTTCATCTGTTTTATCTTGACCAGACAAGCGACATGTTGTCAGAACTGGGACAGAGAGTCCAACTTCTTCAAGCCATGATGTGCAGAGTTAATGGTGAGGATACATTGAGCAGGATGGGTGATTTTATTTTATTTTATTTTTTTTAGTTTACATTTGTTAACCGGGGGTGTCTGACTGAGCTGAAAAGGCCCCTTTTCAGCATAGGCCTGGGAAGAAAAGCTCCACATAGAAAAATTACAGATACATTTAGATATTTAGACATGATCAGTATATGCACAAATTACAACAGACATGTTTTTACAGTGGTATGCAGCACATCAACAGTTACAGTGGAGAGAACAAACAAGAAAATAATTTAAAAATAAAGGTAAATAATAGATTTGTTGTGTACAGCTGAAATTTGGAACATAGGTAGAATACACACATAGTACACAGGTACAGTACATACACTGTATCTTGGCCAGTGTTCGTGAGTAAGAGTGAAAACTATTATCAAGTACTCTAGGTTTAGTATGTGTACCTTATCCGCTTTCACTAGCCTGGGGAGCAGTCATGGCACTGCCAACTTTGCTTGAGATGTTGCCTAATGAGGTTTTTAAAGGAGGCTTTGGACAATGTGTTTTGTATGCTAGTGGGGAGAGAGTTCCATTTGTTAGCCACTGAGCTACTATATAGTGTGTCTCCAAAGCTATTGTAGCTGTTGGTGACTTCTAGTAGTAGTTTTCTTGATGATCTAAGAGGCCTTTTGGCTGAGTGATGTTGTACTAGGTTTTTGAGGGCAGGACTCTTATTGGGGAGGTAATAGATAGAATGACAGAGGCAAAGCTGATTGTAGGTTAGGAGGTTGGGCAGTTCAAGCCAGTGGAGCTGTCTCAAAGCAGTACAGTGATGAGTTCTATATGAGCAATTTGCAGCAAAGCAAGCAATTCTGTTATAGCAGGCTTCCATTTTGCTTAGTTCAGCTTTGTTGAGATTAGTCAGAATGGGAGATACATAGAGTAGGGTGGATAGAAGTTGGGACCGAACAATGGCTGATCTTGTGTTGTTGGTAAGAAATGGTTTGATACGGTAGAGTGATCCTAGTTTGGCATGTACTTTTTTAATAGTTAAGTTGAGATGACGATCAAATTTTAGGTGGGAGTCTATGGTTATTCCCAATAGCTTAGCCTGTGCCACTGGAGGGATTGGAGTAGCATTTGTGGAGTAGATAGTGGATTGCTTGTTATCAGTGTTTTTGTTAGAACTGGTTATAATCATAAACTGAGTTTTCTTTGGATTGAGGATAAGTTGGGCTTTGGTAAGGTAGTTTTTAACATCAGAGAATGCTAGTTGAGTTGTTTGCAGGAGGGTGGGAATCTTTTGTGCAGCACAGATTAAGGTAGTATCATCTGCATACTGAATGATAGATGCATGCTGTGTGGAGGTATGGAAGTCATTTGTGAAGACTGTGAATAGTAGTGGTTCTAAGCTAGAACCCTGTGGGACTCCTATAGTTATGGGCAGCTAAGTGGAGAGAGAATTTTCCCATTTCACAGCTTGGTATCTGTCAGTTAAGTAGCTTTGGAACCACGTAAAAGTGGAATTTGATAGGTGATATTAGTTTAGTTTGTTTAGCAGGATTTGGTGCGAGACTGTGTCAAACGCTTTGGACATATCCAGAAAAAGAGTTGACACCTGCAGGCCTTCGTTTTTTAGATGGTTTACTGTGTCTGTAAAGCAGAGGAGGGCTGTAGTGCTACTATGGGCAGGTCTGAAACCATATTGAGTAGGTGACAGGATGTTGCTGTCTTGGAGACATTTTAGCACCTGGGTATGGATGCATTTTTCTAGGATTTTGGCCAGGGGGGAGAGTAAAGCAATGGATCTGTAGTTATTAAGTTCAGTGGAGGTCCCACCTTTATGTATGGGTGTAACATAGGATATTTTCCAGAGTTTGGGCACATAGTTTTCAACAACTGATCTGTTTATGAGAGTGGAGATTGGGATAGCAATAGCATCTGCTGTGAGTTTCAAGAAATAGCTGGGGAGTAGGTCAGCTGCTGTTGATGAGGTTTTTAGTTTGGAGAGCATACGTTTGATTGAAGTTGTGGAAACTGTTTTGATGGTAAAGCTTGCATTAGTGTTATTTGTGCTGAGGGGGGGGGGTAGTGAGGTTGGAACTGTCCAGTGATACTAAGGATAGAATTGAGTTCACACACAAAGTGGGAGTTGAATTGTGTTTTGATAGGAACTTTAGTGTCAGGGGTGGTTGGTTTAGGGGTAGTCTTTTGGGTGGGTTTTAGTAGCTGGCTTACATTTTTCCAAAATGTTTGGGGGCTGTGTTGGTATTTAGTTTGTAATGTTGTGAAGTAGGATTTTTTGTCCAGCCTAATATATTTTTTGCACAGTTGCACAGTTCTTGGTACTTAGTTAGGCTTTGTGTTTCTTTGTTTTTTTTTATAGTAAAGCCAGGCAGTGTCTCTGGACTTGAGGATTTGTTTGGTTTCTTTACTGAGCCAGGGGTTTGTAGAGGATCTAACCTTGATTTTGCGCAATGGAGTGACAGTGTCTAGGTGTTGTAGAAATGTTTTGTTGAAATATGCTACAGCCTGGTCAAATGGGAGGGTTTTTAGGGGGGTCCAGTCATAGTTACAGAGTGAAGTATTGAGGACCTTAGGAGAGAAATTTTTGTGTTTCTAGTGGATTTATAGTTAGTGGTTTTGCATATGCTTGTTCTACTACATATAAGGTATATTATGTTGTGGTCACGTAAGGTGTCTGGAAGACTGCCGATGTGGGGCTACAATGTGGGGTTGTTAGGACCCAGTCAAGGATGGATTTCCTTTTAGATTTTTTATCACATCTAGTTGGAATTTGGACTAGTTGCTTATAGCTATGGAGATTTATTTGATTATTTGGTGGTTCTGGTATACAGGTGAACCAATCTAAGTTGAAATCCCCCAGAATAAGGATTTCTTGTGAGTATGTGGAAGAACACCAGGATAATAAGTCTTCAAGGCTAGCAAGTGTATTACCAGGTGGAATATAGATCACAATTGTGGTGATGACCTTTTTAGGGTGAAGTTGAAGTTGTGAGATAAGTATGTCCCAATTATTGGGGAAGGGGTAGGAGTTTGGTAATTGACGTACAGTTAAGTTGGATTTATACAGTAAGGCAGTTCCACCTCCTTTACGAAGTGGTCTGTCTTGTCTAATGATATTGTAGTCAGTAGGGAGAACTTCTGAGTTAGCTATGTTTTATTTAGCCAGGTTTCTGTTAAAGCAACTATGTCTGGGGAGCAGTGTGCTATTGTGGCCTGGAGTTCAGGTATTTTATTTTTGATACTTCTAATATTAATATTTAGCATTAAAAGATGGTTGGTTTTGCTGTTGTTGTTAATTTGCCCAGGGATGAAGATAGTGGGGTGTTATGTTCTGACATTGGTGTTGGAGCATTTTCTGTTGGACAGGATGGATTTGGTCCTGGGTTGGGGTGGATGTCCCCACTTATGGTGAGCCTGGTGTTAAAATGGTGATACAGATGGAGTTTGGTGATGAGTGTGAGAAAGTATTGTGTTTTTTTTTGGAGTAGGAATGAGACCATATGTGTTTAGTTCTGAACTGGTCTGTTATGTAGTTCCTGAACAATTGGGAGAAGATATTATTATAATGTGCGGTGTCTGTATATGAGAGTGCATAGCATAGTGTTATGCTACTAAGTTTAGGGATATTGCTAGAGTGATAACTTGTGGAGTTATAAATAATTTTGAGAAGACAGACTAGACTTACTTGTGTGATAGTCATGGTTATAAAGTTTAAGTTGGTTCTAGGTGAAGGTGTGGATAGGAATTATAGGGTTACACTATATGTGGATCGGTAAGTAGTGTGGGGTGATGTAATAATGCCTAGCGGGAATGAGAGTAGTTGGGAGTATTTTGTGGTGGAGCAAGTGGGTGTGGTGTAATGTGATCTGACTTGGGAAGCTGTGATTGGTGGAGGTGATGCGAGGTTGAGCTGTGGGTGTGGTTGTGATTACTATAAATGTAGAGGTAGTGGGGGATTAAAAAAGGCCAGAAACAAACTTCAGCTAACCAAAACTTGCATAAATTATTTATTTTGTAAAGAAAACGAAACAAAGTATTTGTAAAGCACAAAACATATTATTAATCAAACGAGTAGCACAAAACACATTATTAATTAAACAAAAGGCACAAAATGCATTATTGATTAAATGAAATATTCGAAACCACGATATTTGATAGAATTATCAGACATACTTATGAAGGTGTCCAGAGTTACTTCCGATTTGCATAACGAGCATGTTAAAAGTAAAACAAACATAAGAAAAGTATAACAAGCATGATAAGAGGTCAAATGGGCATAACAAATACAATTAAAGGGCAAAATAAGCAAGGCGACTGCATGTTTTTTAGTAAACAACTATGTTTTGACATGAGCTACTATTTCACATTGACCAAAGATGTTCAAAGCATAACTAGAGTTGTTTGAAGTATTTCAAAGTGTGCAAAGTGTTTGTAGTGTGTGCTTTATTGAAAGTCCAAGCTGGTAACTACGAAGTAATAATAATAGAGTTCACCAATGAGTGCCTTCACTCCGTTCAAATGAATCACAGCTGGCTGGGATGTTGCGTGGAACCAAATCTCCACTTTAATACGACCAAAATTCCAAATTACTCCAGTTGAATTTACACATGAACTGAAACTGGCTAAAATGCGTGGTACCAGTTTTAAACTTTGATACGCCAAAACAGCTCAAACAGCTACTGTTGAAATAACAAACAAGAAAATGCAATAAAAGTGCGATAAAAATATAAAACTGAAGTTACAGAATCAGTTAAGCGCTTTCACCCAGTATCGTCCGGGCTTCATCAGAACTGAACTGTTAGTTCACAATCAACAATTTATAACTTTTTTGGCGCCTAAACCAAACACATATTTGAAAATTTAAAGGCGTATATCATTTAAAATACATGTATATGTTGCGATTATACTCATATAATTTCGCTAAAGTGCGTGTGTGCCTGAATTAAAAAGCATATAAATTCTTTAAATATCCTTATAATGTATTTGCTGGATGCTTGCATATGTAAATATATAAATAAATAAATAAATATTTATAATTAATTTCAGTACCCTTATGTTGTGATTTATGTTTTGAATAATACACTTGCTAAAAGGACTATAAAATACATATATATCAATGAATATGAATGTGAATATAAAAATGGATAAAGAATAATTAATTATTTCCATTTGTATCAATGAGAACATTGTTATTTGATAAGTAAATGAATATATAAATACATAAATAAATCTCACTATATACAATAATTCACATGTAATGTGAAATAATGTAATGCGTAAATATAAATATATAAATTAGTATTTATAATTATATGTGTTCATAATGTTCCGTTCTCTGATAGTCATAAGCCTAATGTTAATGCACATCAAGGAAATGTATAAATGTATATATGTGTTTACACACATATATATATATATATATAAAACAAGGCTTGACTATACAGTACATAGAAATGACCATGAATCAAAGGGTCAAAATTACATAAATGTAAAAACACTTTATTTATACAAAAATGAGCTTGCCATGTGTCTACCCTTGTTTAATATATAGTCATGGTCAAATTCTTGTGCTTATTCTACTTTCTTAGTCATAATAAAGTGTTAAAAAAGTTAAAAACATTGTTAAAATTTTTCCATCTTTAAAATGTTTATGTTAATAATGGTATAAAAATAGTTAATATTATAATAGTGGTTTAATTGATATGTATTCATTTAAACCTGGTGGCGTCGTAGCGTCTAAATTTATTTGCCACCAGATTTCTTTATAGCTGAGCAGAGTTTTGAAGTCTCCTCCCTTAGGATCATAATTTATTGCTTCTAGTATAATGAATTTGAAGTTATGACTATTCCCTTCCCTATCTATGTGTCTATAAAGTGCATTGTTATTATCCTTGGTTCTTATACAGTATGTGTGATCATAAATCCTTTTCTTTATATTTCTTTCAGTCTTTCCTACATAAAAGCATGGATATTGCTGGCAAATGCTTAAATATACTACCATCTTGGTGTTACAATTCCCTACTTTCCTTTTTACTACACTTTTATGTCCATTTTTCAAGTAAATAACATTTTCTTCAGACATGTATTTGCATTGATTGCAAGTACCACATTTAGGATTCATTTTTTTATTATTATTATTATTATTATTCCTATTATTCCTTCCCTTAATTCCACTTTCAATTAACTGTTTGATGTTGGTACCCATCTTATAAGTGAACTGGGGTTTATCTCCCAATACTTTACTCAATTGGGCATCCTTGGAAATAATATACCAAAAATTATTTAATATATTTTTGATGTAACTAGCTGCCAAATTGAACTGCAAGATGTAAGTTCTGTGGAAGGAATTTTGACTAGTGTCATTGTCCTTGTGGTCTGAATCATAACGTGTAGTAATCTCCTGGGACGTTGATTGACAATTGCTCCCTAATAGAGGAAAATATCTAGAATTCCTAAATTGTAAAATGTATTGAATTGTAGAATCCATCATAGCAATGGGATAGCCTCTCTGAGTAAATAGCTCCTTGATATACTTTAATTCAGTGTGTAAAATGTTGATGTCAGATGTCATGCGGGAAGCACGGACACACTGACCTTTGAATATATTATTTTTCAGTTTCTCTGGATGACAGCTGGTGTACTGTAAATAATTGTTGGAAAATGTTTCCTTTCTATGTATGGAAGAAGAGAATTTGCCTGACTGATATTTAATAAGTGTATCTAAATAAGGTAATCCCTTATTATTATAAGAATGTGTGAATTTTAAATATTCACTACTGTCGTTTAAGAATTCTATAAAACATTCCATAGTGTTAATGTCAGCTTCCCATAATATATATATGTCATCCAGGAATCTAGAATAATATCTAACATTCTTAAAGTGATCACTAGTGAAAAGTACAGTATCCTCCCAATGGAGCATAACCAAATTAGCGTAAATGGGAGCACAAGCGGCTCCCATCGCTACTCCTTTTATTTGTTTAAAGTGTTCGCCTTCAAAGTATATATAATTATTTTCTAATACTAGGGCCATCATTTCCTCTAATAAGCTAATTTCATCCCATTCAAGATTAGCATATTTGTACATACTAGCACTGAATGCTTCTAATCCTTGCTCTTTGGGAATACATGAGAAAAGGTCAATCACATCTATGGTGAGAAATATTATGTTGTCAAATTTCAAATCCGTAGGAAAGTTCTTTAAAAATACCCAAGAGTCTTTGACCATGTGTGAAACATGGTCGTAAATAGGTTTCAATTTGTGATCAATGTATTTACCTATTGGAAAAGTCTTTGATTTACTTCTTGATACTATTGGACGAAACGGTGGGTCTTGTGTATTTTTATGAATCTTGGGTATACCTACAAGCGTAGCCAATTTTGGAAATTTCACAGATAGAAAGTCAAAGGTCTCCTTTGTAATTCTATTTTCTAGGAAATATTCTTCTAAATAAGAATCAATCCTTTGATAAGCTATATTAAGCTCGTTGAGGATATAGAGGAATAATTTCCTGAAAAATGTAAAAGGTCTTATATCTTTTTTATTATACTGCATGTTATCATATAGGATGGTGCCGCCTCCCTTATCTGGTCTCATGACTCTTATATTGTCATTTTCCTTGAGGTCTCTTATTAATCATTCTTCATTCTTAGATAAGTTTGCACCACAGGCTAAATGCTTAAGTTTGTTCGATTCCTGATATATTTCTCTAATAGTTAAATTTTCGTATAACTCGATAATAGGATTGCTAGGAGGATTGAATTTACTTTTTACCTTAAAAGGGGTACCTATATTTTTATTCTTGAGAGAATCTTTTTTGTCAATAACATTCAAATTTTCAAAATAAATAGCTAAATTTGCTTTTCAAATATATTTTTTGAATTCTATCACTGTGTCTGTCAGATTAAATCTAGGAATCGGAACAAAATTTTCTCCTTTACTAAATAGATCAAAATGTGTTTTTTCTATTTCAATATCCGTATAGTTGAAAATCTTAAAATTGTTGAGAGTATGAACATTTCCATCTACTTCTATCCTATTACTATAATTATTACTTCTATTTTTTACTTGTTCCCCTTTATATATTAATACCATTCCTTTCTCATGTATTTCTGGTTCCCATATTGATGTGGTCGTGAGTATTGTTTTCCCCGATATTGAAAATCCCCCTGATATGTATGTTTATCATTGCGATAACCTGTATCTACCCCTTTACTATTGTCCCCATTGGAATTTTCCCCTTTATACCATCTAGGTTTATGAAGATCTTCTTTGGGATTTGTTTTAGATCTCATTTCTGGCCAAATATAGGCCCTATTACTGTTGTACTGCTCATTGTCCCTTGTAAGCTTTTTAGATTTCCTCTGTGTGATGTTAGAAATCCATATTTTGGCTTCCTGGTATTACTTATTGTATAATTGTTCCCATTGAGGGAATAAAAGATCATTTAGTATATTATTATTATTCAATTTTTCTGCATCAGCTATAAGTTTACTCATTTTGTCATCATTGTGTTTCATTAATAATCTCATAAAATTAAAACCACAAGTATCAAATAAAGAATTAAATTCCTTTACTACTTCAGCAGTGTAATCCAAACCTAAGGGTAACTTAAAAAAATCTCATTCCTTTGGGTACTAATTTCATATCTAAATTCTTACTTAAATAAGCATTGTCCACTTTAAGACCATTAATGCTTTTTAACTTTTTACCTAAAGAAAAAATCATAGTCTTTAAATTATCAAAATCAGTGTTGTCCATGTCTGTAACATTGTAATTGCTTTTTAAATCTTCTATTCCATAATTAAACAATAGAAATTCATTAAATTTGTTGTCTTCAGAAATGACATTCCCTTTGATTTGGGGATGTGTGGGTCTGAAGACTGATTTCACAGTACCTTTGTGTTGTTGTGATATGGACTGTCCAGCAATAGATGAATACGTTTTAAACGGCATCTGGCTCTTGGGTCTAGTTCCAGTTCTTGTAGCTTCCTCATTAATGTCATATAAAGAGAAGTCAAAGGTGAAATCTGACAAATTAATTTTACTACCATTGTTGGATTCATTTATGTCCAAAGTGTTTCTTCCTCTCACTCCGCATTCACCCTGACCATTCGGTATATCTAGGCTGTCAGAAGAAACGACTTTGTCGTGCTGCACTGATGTATTTGTTGTCCTGATGCCAGGACCTCCTTCTCCATTGTGCACGTTGATCCCTTCTCGTGTACCTAGCCCAGAAGGTGACCTGACACTAGGAATTTTTGCAGGAACATACTCCGGTTGTGTGTTACCACCCTTAATAGTTGTTTCATGGTGGCCGCTGTGTAGTAATTGTCTCACTAAGGAAGTGAGATGACTTAATTCGCTTTTAAGTAATAAAATGTCTTCACGGAAGTTGGTTGATTCATCCGAGCCTTTCTGCTGTGTGCTTACATTTTCAATAACTGGTGTAGCACCGGTGTTCTCCATTTGATGTAACAACAACTGAAAGTCCAAGCTGGTAACTACGAAGTAATAATAATAGAGTTCACCAATGAGTGCCTTCACTCCGTTCAAATGAATCACAGCTGGCTGGGATGTTGCATGGAACCAAATCTCCACTTTAATATGACCAAAATTCCAAATTACTCCAGTTGAATTTACACACGAACTGAAACTGGCTAAAATGCGTTGTACCAGTTTTAAACTTTGATACGCCAAAACAGCTCAAACAGCTACTGTTGAAATAACAAACAAGAAAATGCAATAAAAGTGCGATAAAAATATAAAACTGAAGTTACAGAATCAGTTAAGCGCTTTCACCTGGTATCGTCCGGGCTTCATCAGAACTGAACTGTTAGTTCACAATCAATAATTTATAACTTTATTGGCGCCTAAAATATGTAAATATGCAAGCGTCCAGCAAATACATTATAAGGATATTTAAAGAATTCGTATGCTTTTTAATTCAGGCACACACGCACTTCAGCGAAATTATATGAGTATAATCGCAACATATACATGTATTTTAAATGATATACTCCTTTAAATTTTCAAATATGTGTTTGGTTTAGGCGCCAAAAAAGTTATAAATTGTTGATTGTGAACTAACAGTTCAGTTCTGATGAAGCCCGGATGATACCGGGTGAAAGCGCTTAACTGATTCTGTAACTTCAGTTTTATATTTTTATCGCACTTTTATTGCATTTTCTTGTTTGTTATTTCAACAGTAGCTGTTTGAGCTGTTTTGGCGTATCAAAGTTTAAAACTGGTACAACGCATTTTAGCCAGTTTCAGTTCGTGTGTAAATTCAACTGGAGTCATTTGGAATTTTGGTCGTATTAAAGTGGAGATTTGGTTCCACGCAACATCCCAGCCAGCTGTGATTCGTTTGAATGGAGTGAAGGCACTCATTAGTGTGTGCTTTATTACAATACAATTATTTCAAAGAGTTTACTGTGTGCAAAGTACAGTTATTTCGCAAAGTGCAGTCAGCATACAGTCATTTCGAAAAGTTTCTTGTGCCGTGTACATTTTATTCTCAGAGTGCAATCATTTCAAAGTGTTTTTCACACTGTACAGAATTATTTCGCAAAGTACATCCATTTCAAGAAGCTTCTTGCACTGTGTATAGTTCATTCTCAAAGTGCAGTCATTTTGAGGTGTTTCTTGCACTGTTAAGGAGTGGTTTCACAAAGTATATTGGTTTCAAAGTGTTCTTGTGCTACGGTAACTTATATCACAAAGTACAGTTATTTCAAAGAGTCTCTTGTACTACTGGGCATAATTACAAGTTCTGGCACAGGTTTCTGACATATATGTGTGTATGTTCATACATAATTCCAAGGGTCTTTATTACTGTGTGTTGATATGTCAGAGGCATTTCGCAGACCCAGTCCACTTGTGTTTGATCATAATATTGCAGAGAACTGGAGAGTACTTGAGCAGGAATATGATATTTCCAGACTAGCTGCTTTTTCTGATAAAGAGGCACTTACAATGGCATTTATTTTGCTTAACTTAGCAGAATCAGAAGCCATTGAAAGACAGTATTCATTTGTGTATGCACCAGCAGTATACGCAGGAGAAAGGGAGAATCACCATATTGTTGTACAAGCTGAGTCAAGGGAGGACCCTGAGTGTTTGAAACGTAAATTTAGAGAAATGTGTAACCCCCAGACAAATGTTACATTGGAGAGGCACCTATTTTATACAAGAGACCAAAAGCCAGGAGAAACTTTTGCAGCTTATATTACTGAAGTGAGGAAACAAAGCTAAAATGTACAGATTTGGTAATTTGAAAGATGAATCGATAAAAGACAGGCTTGTGTGTGGTGTTAATAATGCTGCAGTGAGAAACATTTTGCTTCGTGACAGTGATTTAACGTTGAGCAAAGCTACAGAGAGTTGTCAGATACATGAGCTTACAGAAAGGCACACAAATATGCTTGCAAGTGATGAGTATGGTTTCAGCAGCCTTTAGAGTAAACGTAGACAGCATGCAGCACATGGTTAGCAGAAACAGGCCTAAGCACATGGCAGCTGCAGCCCTTGCAGGATTTCCAGGGAAAACCCGTAACTTTCTAGCAAGTTCTAAGACTAGCTGAGTAAAATGGACATGCTCAGTGCAGCACAAGGGTGAGTCAGCAAAACCCACATCATGTCTTATTGTTAACTGTCGCGAATGTGGTACTAATCATGAGTCTAAAACAGAAAAGTGCTTAGCATTTGGTCAGCAATGCCACAAGTATAAAAAATGGAACCACTTTCAAAAGCTTTGTAAATCAATCAAGCCTCATTCATTTATTAAGAAGTGCCATTCAAAAAAGCAAGTTGATCATATAGAAAGCTGCAACTCTACTTTCTATGCAGCTGGTGCATCAGTGATTGGTGAAAAGGTTAATGTAGTTGATTTGTTGGCAAAGAATGAAGTGTTTTGTATTGTCCTGATTAATGGTAAACCCAGGGAGCTCAAAGTAGACACTGGTTCAAAATGCAATGTTATGTCAGCAGAAACATTTCCTAGAGTGAGAGCTGTTGAACAACTTAATTTGGGAAATTGTGTGAAGCTTATGGAGGTGAAGAGATTCAAATCGAAGGCTCAGTAGTGCTTTCATGTTATTCAGCTGGGAATAGTTTCAGCTTGCAGTTTAATGTAGTTAGAAGAACTGTTCAGTCATTATTAGGTCTCGGAGAGTTTAAAAATGAAACTGCTTTCTTTTACCAAAGAAGTCCATCATATAAGCACATGTCCTAGTTCCAGTTTCACTGATGCTATTTTCTCAGAGTATGCTGATATTTTTAATGACAAGCTAGGCAAACTTCCAGTTGTCTACTTCATGAAATTAGGCCCAGAGGTCACTCCAGTGGTTAGACCAGTGAGAAAAGTTCTGATAGCTATGCAGGACAAAGTCAAGGTCCAGTTAGATAAAATGGTGCAACAAAGTGTGATATGTCCAGTTACAGAACCAACTGAATGGGTATCTTCCATGGTAGTTGCTCATAAGAAAAGCTCAGATGAAATCAGAATATGTATTGACCCAAGAATCTTAGACAAAGCATTAAAGAGGCCCCACCATCCTATGCATACAGTTGAGGAGGTTGCTACCCACATAACAAATGCCACTGTTTTTTCTGTCTTAGATGCAAATAGTTCATTTTAGCAAGTAATGCTTGGTTGCAAATCCTCTCTACTGACTACATTCAGTACCCCATTTGGTAGATACAGATTTCTTAGAATGCCTTTTGAAATGAATTCTGCCAGTGAAATCTTTCAGCGTGCAATGAAGCAATTTGTTTCAGGTTATCTGTGTGCTATAATAGTAGATGATTTACTAGTTGGAGGCAATGGTGAAGCAGAGCATGACAGAAACCTCAGGAAAGTTCTGGACAGAGCACGTGAAGTGAATTTAAAGCTCAATCCTCTGAAATGCAAATTCAGGCTTCCAGAAGTTACTTATGTAGGTCATTTATTTACCAGTACATGCTTACAACCAGACTCTTCCAAACAAACAGCCATTCTTGAGATGCCAGCTCCAGACAAAGTCCAGGCCTTACAACATTTCTTTGGTATGGTTAACTATTTCAGCAAGTTTATACCAGACTTCAATAAATTATCAGCACCTTTAAGAGAGCTGGCATGCAAAAATGTTGCCTGGTCATGATTGGAACAACACCAAAGAGCATTTGATGACCTTAAACAGAGAATTGCCAGTCCACCTATGTTAAGATACTATGGTGTCCACAAACCAGAAATTATTTCCTGTGATGCTTCAAAGTTCGGTCTTGGTGCAGTTATTCTTCAAGAGGGCAGACCAGTAGCCTATGTGTCTAGAATTCTTACCCAAACTGAGATGCAGTATGCTCAAATTGAGAAGAAACTTTTGGCAACTGTGCTCGCATGTTCAAAGTTCCATGATTATATTTATGGCCGAGCTATCCAGATTGAAAATGATCATCAACCCCTAGTCACTATTTTAAAGAAGCCTATGTATACAGCTCCAGCAGGACTACAAAGAATGATGCTCAGATTACAAAAGTATAACTTCAAAATGGTCTATGCAAAAGGCAAACTTCTTTATCTGGCTGATGCCTTGTCCAGATCACCCAGAAATAACACAGAAAAGCTTGATGCAGAGAATTTTGACTTCAATATCACGGAGGTGTGTAATTTTTCTACCACAAGACTTGATGAAGAGATCATACAAAGACTGATCCAGTTTTGCAAAAGCGCAACCACTTCATCAATGTTGAATGGCCGTCAAAGCAAACTTGTGTGCCAACAGACGTGCAGTTATATTTTCCTTACATTGATGAGATATTGATGGAAGATGGCTTCATTTTCAAAGGTCCTAAAGTTATTGTTCCTACTTCCTAACAACATGAGTACATCCAGATTTTGCATTGTGGCCACCCAGGTTCTGAAGCTACCAAAAGAATGGGAAGAGGACTAGTATTCTGTTCTTCTCTGTCAAAAGACATTGATAAAGTACTTTAATCTTGTTCAGTTATGCAATAGTACTAAACTGCATTTGCGAAAAGATCCACTTCAGCTAAGCCAGGTTCCTGAACAACCTTGGGCAACAGTAGCCACAGACATATTTAAGGGGAAAAATCAGAATTACTTAGTGTTGGTAGACTCTTATTCGAACTAGTTTGAGATTGATCGGCTACCTAACCTAACGTCCATTACTGTCATTACTAAGCTGAATCGTCACTACTCAGTCCATGGTAGGTCACACAAAGTTATTTCTGACAACAGTGCCCAGTTTACCAGTCAGTTATTTCAGAAATTTGCAAAAGAGTAGGACTTCATCCATATTGCTAGCAGTCCAGAATACCCCAGTCAAACGGCCTGGCTGAGCATGCAGTACAAAGTGCAAAGCAATTACTAGAATGGTCATACTGTGACAATACCGATATTTTCTTGAATTTGCTTAATCTGAGAAATATGCCCCATGACAACTTACTTGGTTCACCTCACCTGCTCAGAGACTTCTATCTAGGCAAACCAGAACAACTTTGCCTATCAGTTCTAGTTTGTTGGTGCCTAATGCTAAAAACATCAGAGCAATCAAAGCACAACAATTTAAAAAACATTCCTTTCAGAAGGCCAGCTATGATAAAATGAGAAGATTTCTTCGTCTATTGAAAGAAGGAGAAATAGTGAGGATGCAAACGGTGAAGGTTTTGATCAAATTAGTCAAGTGAGAGGTATATGTGCTGAGCCAAGATCCTACTTAGTGGAATCTGAGGGTATAGAATACAGAAGAAATTGCAGGCATCTTTTTCTGGTGTCTGAACTGATATCTCAGCATTGTACCTGTGATACAGACTCTAACTCTCAGAGCAACCTAGACAATGCTCCTGTTGAAGGGCATGTCTCAGTACCTATTTCCATTCATGATGATGTCCCAAATGTCCCTGAAGTTGAACATTCATTAAAGGCAGTCTCTATTGCTAAACTCAGTTCTAATTTTTATGTCACACGATCAGGTCATATTTCTAGACCTAGTGTAAAACACACAGCAATCTGGACCTGATTGTTTTATTTGTATTTAGTTCTGTATGATTGCATGTCAAAGAATTAGTTCTGTATAACTGCATGTCAAAGGATCATTTCTGTACAATTGCACGTCAATTAATGTTGTCATTTTCAGTGTATGACTTATTTCTCAAATAGGGAGGATGTAGAAGAGGGCGTGTGTTGTAAATTTAAGAAGTATTTCAAAGTGAGGGCACATGCATATAAATAGAGAGCACGTGCAGGCAGCAGTGCCGTTTTGAGAGAAAAGCCAGAGTGTTAGCATGTATGAGTGCAGCAGTCAGTCTGTTTATAAGTTTATTTAAGTTTAAGTTACTAAGCCTCAATCCTGATGTGTTTGTATATAATAAAGCTGCTTGAACCGAACCCACAACTGTTCATCAGTTTTATCCTGACCGATAAGCGACAATACAGACTACACAGAAGTGATCTCTGCCTTGCATATAAGGCTGGACATGCTGCATATCCATAAGTTAAATGGTACATGGGTTACTCACTCTAAAGACTTTAACCTGGTATGTGACATTAATGGAACCTGCTGGAGGGACAGATTTGTCTCCTAGAGGTTACCACACCTTTGAAACAGATTCCCACTTCTTGTCAAACAGAGCACCTCATTGGCCCTCTTCAAACACAATCTGGACGATTGGATGGGTAACCATAGATTCACCCCGGGGGTTCCACCTGTGTCCCTTTTGGACAGGGGCAATAGGTTCTGATCATGGAAATAAGGGTTGAACTTGGCTAGGCTTGTAAGGGCCCTAGGCCATTAGCCTAGTAACTTCCTATGATCCTACAATCCTAAAAGAGATATTTATTGAACGAGACTAGTACTTTGAAATAAAAAGTTAAAAAGTCAATAAACAAGCAAAAACATTACATATGAATTCAAAAACAAGAAATAATGGAAGCAGTACAGTACGTTGCATACATACATACAAATGTTTCAAGCACGGGCATTAAAGCCCTTCTAGCTTGCCAATATGCCAAAACACTTATTCCGATAATAAATGTCCAGGCTGTTCTTAAAAATATCTAAACTAGCACTTGCTTTAATGTAATTTGGTAGTCTGTTCCAAGCATCAGCTGTCTGAGAACCAATTAGTACACTTCTCATTCCGATAGAATCTTCTACAAAGGTTATCTGGCAATTCTCTAGTACTTTTTGATAACCCCAAACATTCCCAGAGGTAGTTGTCCCTAAATGCCCCATATACCTGAGTAAAATCTCCTCTTAAATATCTGTAAAAGACACTGTACAAGTTCAGATATTTTAGTCTTTCATAATACCAAAAACAGAAAAGGAAACCAAAAACTGAGAACTGGAAAACCGACCCAAGAAGCGACACCAGCAACTCGAAATAAATCCTTTATTAGGTACAGGCACTTCACTTAAAAACAAGCGCTTTCGCTCGATATAATACCGAGCTTTTTCAAGTTGTTCTAATAACCAAGTGGTCTGGGTTATATACATACGCTAAAAACCACGTGGTTAAATCAATCAATTAGCTTGTTAAGCTCACTCCAACAATTAAAAATTTTTGAAAATTTTAAATTTTAAAACTCATCCACAGGACAAGAAAAACATGTAATAAATAATAACATCATGAACACAACCATAAATAAAATAGAACAATCATTAAGAATGTATGTGCATATATAATAAAAATGTGTTGATAAATACACTAATGCCTGTTATTAAAATGCCACTATTAATTCACAAAAAATAGTAAAAAAATATTAAAATAGTTGATGAATAAATCCATGAAAGTATACATGTGTGCAAATGCTGCAATAATCCCTTTTATGGTCTTCTACATTCATCAAACCCAAAAACACAAGTGACAAAAAACAGTAAATTAATCTTAAGCAATACTAAAACATTAAATTTCATGCTCCAACGAACTAAGCCAGTGTGATGGTAATAAATTAGGTGTGGTAGGAAATATATAAGTAGATAAAAAACATGATTCTACTTGGTGTAAATAAAACCAGATCTAGTGTATACATATGTGTAAATCTAATGTGGAATAAAACATAAAATAGTTTTTTATCTACTTATATATTTCCTACCACACCTAATTTATTACCATCACACTGGCTTAGTTCGTTGGAGCATGACATTTAATGTTTTAGTATTGCTTAAGATTAATTTACTGTTTTTTGCCACTTGTGTTTTTGGGTTTGATGAATGTAGAAGACCATAAAAGGGATTATTGCAGCATTTGCACACATATATACTTTCATGGATTTATTCATCAACTATTTTAATATTTTTTTACTATTTTTTGTGAATTAATAGTGGCATTTTAATAACAGGCATTAGTGTATTTATCAACACATTTTTATTATATATGCACATACATTCTTAATGATTGTTCTATTTTATTTATGGTTGTGTTCATGATGTTATTATTTATTACATGTTTTTCTTGTCCTGTGGATGAGTTTTAAAATTTAAAATTTTAAATTTTCAAAAATTTTTAATTGTTGGAGTGAGCTTAACAAGCTAATTGATTGATTTAACCACGTGGTTTTTAATGTATGTATATAACCCAGACCACTTGGTTATTAGAACAACTTGAAAAAGCTCGGTATTATACAGAGCGAAAGTGAGTACCTAATAAAGGATTTATTTCGAGTTGCTGGTGTCGCTTCTTGGGTCGGTTTTCCAGTTCTCAGTCTTTCATAATAACATAGATTTTCACATCCATGGATGCTCCTAGTATATTTCTGCTGTACTCTTTCCAGTTTATTCATGCTTGTTTTCCTATAGGGTTTCCATATTGTTATTCCATACTCAAGTTTGGGTCTAATGTAACTAACAAACAATGACTTCATTATGTTTGATTTCCTAGACTTTATAAATCTTTTTATACAACCTATAGTTCTATAACTATCATTAGCCAGTTGGTTGATATGATTAGAAAAACTCATAGCTGAATCCACCGATATACCCAGGTTCTTAAATGAGTCTACAGTTTCAATCACTGTGTGCTGTAGTAAATATTCACCTTTCAGTTTATGTCTCCCAAATATCATATGCTTAGTTTTTGATGTATTTATCAACATATTATTCTCCTGTGCCCAAATGGTCAATTTAGTCAAATTATTTTGCAGACATGCCTTATCTGTAACACTTGTAATCAGTTTACCCAATTTCGGGTCATCAGCATATAGACTGTAGAACACCTCAGATGAAAAAGTAAGATCTGAAAGATACAATCTAAACAAGTAAGGGCCAAGTACAGAGCCCTGTGGGACAACTTGACTGTAACCAAGGATTTCACCTGACCAGTTGGTGTGTGATACTTGCCATGCCCTATTTGTAAGCCATGCAGCTAACCATCTTGTCAACAGTACATCAATACTTAGTAGTACTAATTTATTAATCAGTGTTTTGTGCATGACCCTGTCAAATGATGAAGTTAAATCTATATAAATTGCATCACAGCACAATTTTTCATTCATAGCTGTTATTATATTGTTATAGAACATAATGTTACAGGTGGTAATAGATCTATTTTCAACATATGCATGCTGATATATGGTTTCAAGTCCCAGCCTATTCAGTTCTGACAATAACTTATCCAGTATTACCTTCTCCATTATTTTTCCACAACATGAAAGTAGACTTAAGGGTCTAAATGATTCTGGGTTCGTCCTACTCCCCTTTCCCTTAAAGACAGGTTTAATAAGTGCATGTCTCCAATCTTGAGGAATCTCTCCATATTTATATGACCTAGAGAATAGCAGATGTAATGGCAGTGTAAGTTCTTGCTTAAGTGTTCTCAGGTCATTGTTACTTATTCTGTCTCCTCCCTGCGCTTTGTTTGGATCCAATTTGCACAGTTCTTTTTCAATATAATCTAATTTGATTCCAGTATATGGGTTTACCTGGATGTCGCTAGGACAACTTACCACCCCTTTGTGGAGCCAAACTGTTTTGCATAAGATTTTGTAAATATATCTATAATCTGTTGTGTCTGAGAATAAATTTTAGAATCTGCACAGTTTATCAGTTTGTGTAGCTTTATTCCTTCTACATCTTATGTATCTATAAAAAGGTTTCCTATTATGCTCAATATCTTTATATAAATTTTCTTCAAATTTTTTTTTGATCTTGTCTAACACTATGCTTAATCTGTTTGCCCAGCTTGTTTATTTGAGTTTTCAAAGTTGTAGTCCAACCTCTCTTCCATTTCTTGTATTTTTGTCTCTCACCTTAATCAGGTATCTTGTTCTTATGGAAATATACCCCCTGATGTTGCGTATCTAGATCCTGATGTTAAACATTTTTTGACTTTTTGCACTCAAACAATTTCTCTTTCAAACCTTTCCACAGTCCATCTGCAGTTTTTTTTCCACTGGACACCTCACTCCAGTTAGTTTTATATAGTAACTGTTTTGCTTCCCTATAATCTGTAATTAACCTTCTGTGCATTGGCTTAGATTTCAGTTTGGCAGAATTATCTAGCAATAAATTAACCTTTATGACCCCATGATCACTGCACATCAATGGTGGTAAAACTTGACTTGAAGTTACAGTAATTTCTTTGGGAACACAAACAATATCTAGTATATTCCGTCCCCTGGTAGGTTTTCTTACAATCTGAAGTATTTGTTGTTCCTGAATATACTCTGTGAATAATTCCTTTACTAATGTTGTTGAATCAATTTTATCCCAGTCTGTTTCTGGTAAATTTAAGTCCCCAGCTAATATTATTCTTCCCTCCTGTACTTCATGTAAGAAATGTATGAATTCCTCTAGGTCATCTGCACTTGACTTTGGTGGTCTGTACACTCCAGCAATTGTTATATGTTCCAGGGTTGTCTTTATTGTCACAGTTACACAGTCTATAGTATAGGTGTTATCATTGTACATGTAATAATCGCAAGTCTCATAGCTATCTTTAATCCCTATCATAACACCTCCACCTGATTTTTTGTTAGAATGTCTTTTACAGTAAAAACATTTATACCCTGACAGAATTGATTTCCAGTCAATGTTCTTTAACCATGTTTCACAAACTATAACAACATCAATCTTGTGGGAACGTAGCAAATTTTCTAATAAAACAACTTTATTATTAATGCTCCTAGCATTAACAATCATCAGAGATGCATCAAATGTTGCACTTTGTGAACAGTTACATTTTTGACCTGGCAAAATTCCTGGCTAGTGCTTGTCAAATATTGCAAAATATCTGATGCAAAAATTCTCTTCCCTGATCTACACAAATGCACACCATCCTGTCTGAACATGTGTGCCCAAAAGAAGGCTTGGATTCTCTACACATTTCCATTTTTTTAAAACAGGACATTGTTTTCTATGTAGGTGTTTATCCAAAAAGTCTTTTTATTCATAGTGACCTGTCTATAGGTGATTTGTGAAAAATATGTCCCAACACCAGTACAAGCTATGCTATCTAGGAGGGCTGTCAGTTCCCAACTAACAGTCAGAGAATCTTTGTTGGTGACATCATTTGTACCAACATGAATAAAAACAGATCCATACTTCCTTACATTTAGGCGTTCCAAGGCTTGTTTCACATCTTCTATTTTTGCTCCTGGCAAGCATAACACTACTCAATGTTCATTATCATCTCTGCAAATATAAGTATTAGTTCCTCTAATAACTGAATCTCCAATTGCAAGAATATATTTGCTGACCATCTCTGAAGAATCTTCAGCTTCTAATACAGTCATTTCTGCTCTATCAATTGTTATGAAGGATAGATCTTCATCACTATTAGTCTTATTAATTCCACTGTTTTCATTGTGTATTAAATTCTCATCCAGCTGGCATTGTAAAGCCACAGCTTGAGCCATGTAGTCAACATCTGTCTTTCTCTTCTTTTTTCTTACAGTAATGTTCTTCAATCCTTCCATGTTCCATTTTGATTTCATCCTTTTCACCTGCCTCTTGCCTCTTTTCTCTACCTTTTCCATTGGAAAGGTGATGCCTTTTTCTGTAGACAGGGTTTTCTATAGACAGATATTTTCATTCCCTGTCACCAGTGTGTTACATAACAAAGCAGAATCCTTTTTACTACGTATTCTCTTTCCTTTATAGTATGTATTCAGTTTCTTTTTCTTCCTTGTTATTTTTGAGAACTTCTTCCTTTCTTTCTTTTTTTTGTTTCCTTCGAAACAAACCAGATCCTCAGATTGCTGAGTACTTGCATCCACGATTCCATAGTTCTCAGGGGGCTCATCATGTTTCATAGGAGTTGAATGTTCTTTGCAGAAAATAGATGCATCATTTCCTAAATCTGTTCTACTTGCTCTATGTCTAACATTATTTAGTTCATCAGTCCAGTCAATATATGATACAACAGTTCTCCAAGCCATGCCAATTACACATGTGCAATCATCACCATTAAGTAGAGATTTGCTTCTAACAATGGCAAGCAAATCATCCAACTTTTGACACAAGGAACAAAGATCACCAGTGTTATCAGCTGTTACCTTTAAATATGCATAGCATTTATTACACTGTACAAGATACTTGTGCATTAGCAAATCATTAATTGCATACTCATTTACGGAATCCATATTCAGCTTTAATTTAATAAAATATTGTAAAGGGAAAAAAATTACACAAAGTCAATAGCAAAGAATTCAAAGGAACTTAAATCAACTTCTATGACAAAAATTAACAAAGCTATATCCAACTAAATAATAAAATACAATAAAGTTGTTCTGACATACAAGTTCTACCAGCCAGACAGAAGTTGTAATTTCTTTACGTCGCACGTGTGCAGTAACTTCTGCTCACTATAGCTTGCAGTCGCACTTCCTTTTAACAGTAAAAATAAATAAAACTTATTTTACCAGTCAACTTCACAACAAATCACAAACCAAGACAGGATTGTTTTTGATATGCTCAGAATTTTCCTCTCTGCAGTCTGTGCAAATTTATAGCTGTCTAGGCCCCTTGTGGTGGCTAGAACTTGCCTGTCCAAAACCTATCCCTTTCTCACAACCAAAAGTGAAACTAAAGGTACAACAACAAAATATGAATCAAAGTAAAGCTTGTTAATAAGCAATCTCTTCCTACGTACAAACAGTTAAAAATAGTCATACATTGGTCAAGGAATAGCAATATTCTGAAACATTGTCAAGAGGATGTAGCGATACCCCAACTGTAAGCACATCTATGGGCTGGCAGTAGAGGTTTTTCACCTCTGGGCACAGATGGCCAGGATTCAGGGACCACTGCTCATAGACAACAAAGGTCATCACAGCTATCCCAAGGCTGCTGAGAATGTGAAGCTTGTTTGGCCACAGTGAGATCAGGGGGAGGGTTGTGCCATATTTGGGTTCATTTTTGTACCACCACTAGACTGTAACAGGTATTATAAAACATAGCTGAATGAATATATCATAACTTTTTACTAATAAGGCAGAAAACTGCCTGAAAAAAGAATTCACCTGAAACATGGCATACACTGGCCTTATGTGTATTTTAACGAGATATTTATTTATGTTAAATTCTTTTCTTTTGAAAATTAATTTTACAATACATTTGTCTAAATTAATGATACCTATATTATGTGTATGTATGAGGTGTGAAGGTGTGTAAATCCCACAAACGAATTAATGTGGCTGCTATTAATAATGTTTACTATAACATGTTTCAAAATCATGTCATTGCCTTAAAGTCATAAAAGTTCTTTCAAAATTAATTTTCTGGTATCTCTGTTGGCAGATAATGGTCACATTCTGTTCAGCAGTCTTAATACATTGTCATTCTATGGTATGTACTGATGAGAACAGGCTGGAAATATCTCTCAAGCAGTCCAGAAGTACTGCTACAAATTTCTTAACTAGTAACTGAGCCATCTCCTGGGAGTGTACTGACACATCTGGTGACAGCTGGTGTGAACTGTCACTTTTCTGAAATGATGGATGCCCTCTTTTATAGAGGTACCTCTTGTTTCGCTTGAATAATTGACTTTCTCTTGTTCTAACAATGTAAGCCCTAGGAATTGTATCTGTTTTCACTATATTAGTTTTTTGCTGCTCTGAAGGCTCTTCTATTAGATTTTGTTCTCTCACCATTTCTCCTTGGAATAAAGAATTTAAACCTCTAACTGTTTTGTCATATTTGATCTTCTGTTTTTATAACTTTCTTCAAACTTCTTTTAAATTTGCTATAGGCTCAGGATGAAGCGACTATGGAGACCCTGGCAACTTAGTATTGAGTGTCTTCCCCATTAGCAGCTCTGAAGGAGATAGCCCAACATGTTGTAGCAGACTGTTTCAATAATCTAGCAAAGCTAGATAGCAAGCAGTCTTGGTTTGCTCTATCAGCACCCTTTCTCAAGGTGTTATTAACAGTCGAAATTGCTCTTTCTACAAAGACACTAATTTACAGTTCTTAAAAAAATAAATTCCTTTTTCAAAATAAAATTTTGCTGTCACTAGTTGTACATGCCTCTGGTTGGTTGTAATATTTTTAAACTGCTATTCTTAATATAACATACGTAATTCATGAGATAAGTTTAGGACCATTATATGAGATAAGAACATTAGGAATTTCATGTTGAAAAATATCACCTTGAGAAATATTATAACAGAATTAAATGAAGTGTCTCGCATTTTGGTCACTACTTCAAATATTAGTCTACAGATATCACAGAAGGTTATACTTCATACTGAAGCAAGCTCAGTAAAATGTTTGCTCCATGGTCTTTCTGGAATTCAATTTGGTATCTTTCCTTCTTCCATTTTGCTTTTGTGAAATGTTACATATTTGACAATTCTTCATCACCATTCTGATTTGATGAGAAATTCCTCGTTAAAAGCATAATACATTGTGCTCTTTCCTTTCCCTTATGCCACGAGTGTAATTTGTACGTCATAGATTCTCTTTAACATTTTGGCTCAATGTTGATTTTTCACAACTTTTCTGACAGATTTAAACAGACCTACATGGTTAATCTTGTCATGATGGGCATAATACCTGTGCATCTATATTGGTACTTTTCTTCTTTTCATCCAGCCATATTGACATTATCATGTTTCTCAAACACTGCATTTTTTATCATTCTCTGTACTTCATAAACTCTTGCAACCCTTCATCAAAAACTGGAAGGTAGGGAACTATAGACATCACTTTTAATTCTTAATTCTGCATTATTTGTTACTTTCTTTAATATAAGCTCTCCTCAGTGAATCAGCAATGTGCATTGCTCTCCCTGGTTTGCTCACAATTTTCAAGCATATTTTTATTGTGTTAACATCATTCTTTTCAAATGTAATGTTTTGTATCCTGGCTTCAGAAAATACTCTGTAATGGCTTATGATGACTCCACACAAACTTGTCTCTCATAATTATACCTACAAAACTTTTCACAGACATGCACAATAGCTAAAAGCTCATTTTCATTCTGAACATATCTGCTTTGTGTCTCAGTCAGTGCTCTGGAGCCACAGGCGATTGGTTGTCCCTCTTCAAGCAACACTGCAATACACTAGATTGACTGGCGTCCTCCTGCAATGTAACTGGCTCTGTCTCATTATAATAATGAAGGAATTAAGGATTTTGTCACCAATTTCTTTAGTATTCTGAAGCTTTTCAGTTGCTTAATTTCCCAGTGCCACTGAATGCCTTTCTCAACCAATCTTTACAGAGGTACAGGCACATTTAAAGAGTTTGAAATAAATTTGGATAAGTACTAACTCCAAGCCAAGGAATCTTTACAATGCTGGTTAGAATAGCTCAGTTCAGATCATAAATGATGTTGTCACTTAACTATGATGTGACACTTCCCAGACTTGATAATGTTAGTTTGGTGCTTATCCATGCATAGAGAATACAATAATAAATGAAACCCACAGCAAAGATCTAGTAACAAGTTCAGTTATAACATCTTCCAAATTATTGAGTTTAGACTTTCACTTTGGCTCTAATGTGAAATAGCATTCTTCTATAAAGCCAGCAGGCATGTTTGACTAGGCAACTTTAATTGATAGTTGTCGAGATTGCCAATATTCTCATAATGTTCAGAATACTTACTCCTGTAGCATGTGGGATCAGATCTTCTGTGAAGCTGTATTACTAGAAGCAGCAAGTAGGAATTTGTCTAAGGTGAGTAGCTGTGCTATAATTCAGCAAATCTGCCAGTATTTTTACAACATAAAATGGTGTTGTTATGCTGTTATATTAGTTGAGCAGAAAGAAAGTGCATTTGATAAAGTACCATGACTAGGGGTTGGCATTTCCAGATCAGTACCAGTTCTGATAAATCGCTAGGCTCACTTATGGCATCAACTGCAGTAACAGAGTCAGTAATAATGGCAAAATATGTTAATTTCATTTTTACAGTAACTAGTAACTGAGACTTGTCAGTAGATTGCTATACAATTAAAACATGATTAACTTCACTGCCAGGAACATGTGAGTGCAGTTTGTGAATAATAGCCTAGGTGATGTTCTTTAAAGAGAGGTTGTAATGGTAAATATTTTATTTATTTATTGGTAGCTGCCTGGTAGTGTGGCAAAACTTCATATACAGCATACTATTCCCTTTGGTGGGGGACCTGTTCTCCACAACTTCAACATTTTAAAAACTTTGAAATTATTTACAATGCCATCAACTAATTTGGGAATTGTCAAGTCATAACACAGTTGTGACTAAAACAATGAATTTGACAGCCATCATGATTTTTCTATAATCCACATTTTAAAAGATCACATACAGAGAGACTGTTTTATGGTTTATGGCTTTTAAGAAAGAAGTTCCATTTTTATGAAATTAAATTTGGAAATTATACCCATGATTATTATGTGCAATTTCTGGCCATTCCCACAACTTCATGACAAATTTTAGGACAGCTCCATATATACAAACTGCAGAGAGAGAACAGTCAGTGATATCAGAATGACACCTTTTCAAATGCACAAAGTGGGATATTTTGTGTAGAAAAACGAGCATTTGCAGGACAAGCAATACTCACAGTCAGTACAAGGAGAAACAAACCATTTTTTGCGGAAATAAAAGCTTATGCTGTTTCAGATAAAATGTATGTGTTTCAGATAGAAACAAATTGTTTTATGCAACTATTAAAGTAAACTTAGGAAATATTTTTTGTCCTAAAATATCAAGACATTTGCCATTTTTAAGTATTTTCACAGGACATAACTGCCCAAATCGGGCTCTCCTGTGCAAAGAGGGATAGGTGGTAACTAGCATATGAAGAAAACTGACTGTATTGGAAGTTGCAAAGAAATATATGAAGACATCAATGTTGCAGGCTGTCATACTCATTATTGAACACAGGTCAATGTTCTCCTTTTTTTGAGAAAATATTGTAAAACCCAGAATTTGAGCAGAGCTGGGGGTGGGGTATTTTTTGTGAAATTTGCCATTTAAATCGAATTACTCAAACTTTTATTTATTTTGTTTGCTAGAAAGTATGTTTAACTACCGAGGGTATAATTCTCAAAACGTGTGTTCATGAAAATGCGATTTATTTATTGTTAATAGTAAATTAGTTTCCTTCAGACACACGTTCGAATTGCAGTTTAGAAGTTTTGCTACTGATTTTGAATGCAGTTTTGAAACTTCTGAAACCAGTCCATCCGTAAAAGGTACACCTGCAAGACAAAGACTAACATAATTTACCGAAAGCTTGCAAATGCTATTCATATATGATAATAACAATGCAATTCAATTTTATATACTTGTAAAAGCAGACTCAGCTTTTAAAACGTCTATACCACTAACAAAATGTGAGATGCTCAAAATGGAAGGCCTTTACACTGACGTCTATAATCCCTCCCATATTCCCTCCCAAATTGAGTTCTCAGTCTGTCTCTCTCTCTCAATCTGTCGCTTTCGCTCTCTACTTTCTCCCTCCCTCCCTCCCCTCTGTCACACGAGAGTGCACTACGCACTTCTTCCATCAGTCACAGTCAATCACTTAATACAAGCATGATTGCTACATGTTAGGCGGCCGAAAAGTCAAGCAGCTACACTGAGAAAGTGGCGATGGCGGCGGTTGTGGAGAAAGCAGGGGCTCGCGCTACCTTCCCTAACTCTGGGGGTAGTATTGGTGGGAGTAGCAGCGCTGGGGTAGGAGCTGTCATGGTTACAGCTGCTGCTGGCGGTGGACCTAGTCTTCCCATTGGAACCGGACTAGGAATTGGCGCGTCTGGATCTGTACCGGTGCCTATGAATCTGTTTGCTACCTGGGAGATCGACCGCTCGTCACCCTGTTGCGTGCCAAGGTAAGAGAAGAATCAGTACATTGGGTATTTTTCACACGCACTGGACCGTTATTTGGGAACACTTCTGTATGGCTTACCCCATCATGTAGTCACTGCTTTTATCGGGGGGCGGCGGCGGCAAGGAATAGATTTACAAGGACTACTAATAAAGGAGGAATGCAGTTTGGGTACCACTCCACTCCTCCCGCTAACCCGATCTGTAATTTAAATATTAGGCATAATGTTGGTGTGCAACTGCCCCGAGGCCGTCACATGAACTGCCTCCAACAATAAAGCAACCACTGTAACCTTTACTGTTGTGATTGGTGGACCGCATTATTATTAGCCTGCTGCTGTCAAATCGGTTTTGTGTATGTTCACCTTCGGTGTTGTTGGTAGATGAAGCATTAACCAGTAACATGTTTTACATATACCTGACTTCTGTATTAACATTTGTTTTGCTCTGAGCATCCTTTGTAAAAGGATTATCACATCGGTACCAGAGTGGTTATTTATCTGATTACCAGCTGCTTAGTATTTAATTTGTTGCTGACTAGGTAAGTATGGATCCATGCAACAGTTTACACAGAATTATGTGTTTTCTACATTTGTCAGCACGTAGTTTTTCCCTGAGATAAGTAACATTAGTTACGGAGTTTTCTCAAATCCGATTAGTGAGTGTTTTAGAATCTGTAGTTCGTATTATAGTTTACATGACAAATACATTCATCGCACCTGTTGGCATCTCTGCTGGTTTTTAAGTCACTGCATGGGCATTATTATTTGTCTAATTTACATTGGAGCAGCAGGCACACGATTTGTTAGCAGCTGTGGGGAGGCTGGCTGGCAGCTTCTGGTACTTAGTCATGGTTATGCTGCTGGTGGAATTCCAGTTAAACGCTACTGTATGACATTGTGCCTTCCTAGACTTGCTAAAATGATCTGAGTTTGTGCTCGAACTTGTTGCTTCACATGATTTTCTTTAGCAGTATGTTTATAGGTCCGTGTTGATGAATGTATATTTATGCGTGTTTAACTTGTGGACATAAAAAGTATACAAATGCAAAATGTTTCCTTTTGAGAAAGAAATTTGATGTTCGTGGACGACGTTCTGCTGCGGATGACAGGTTGTTGTTTATGTCATTTCGTTGTTTTTATTTTTAATTTTATTTCATTTTGTTAACCAAGGTAGAATACTGATCCCCATGGACCATTTTTATGTTTAAGCAGCGACAAAGAAAAATACAAGCACGTTATACTTAATAATAAACACAGACAAATCCTAGACATATAGTTAAAAGTTATAATGTTGGCAAGACCATAAAATATGTATTACAGTTATTAACAGTATTTACAATCTGTTAACAAAGAAGAAGTAATTCATGCAATGCAAAATAATAATGTGTAGTAAAATAAATGCACGTTAAATAAAATTATATGCAATGAAATATTGTGAGAATATTTTTGAAGAAAGAGAATTTCTCTGACAGGATATTTTGTGAAAACGTCTGGGGAGTAAAGTTCTTTTCGTTTGAGGAAACTGTGTAAGTAACTTTAAACCATTCTGAAGCACTTGTGGAATTTCATTTGAAAAGGTTGTCCCTAAACATGGAATAGGTGTGTTAATTTGTTTAAAGTTTATTGAGAAAGAGAGAGATTCTTACATTTGTGGGCTAATAGTAGAAAAGCTATGGCCAGTGCATCTGATAATCTTAGGTGTGCTTATGGAAGGAGGATTTGATCTGAGGTTATAGAAGAGGGACACTGGGTTAGGTGACTGGCAAACAATGGGAAATAATCTGCATTTAGTAGTTTGAAAGATAGGGACTTGGCAGAGGTTTAACAGTGTGTTATTGGTAACCATTTTGCTTTTTAAACTACCTGACCCCTACCTTCAAAGGCAAGGGAGCAACTGCATTTTGAATTTTATTTAAAAAATGTGTTTAACGTCATTTTGTGCCAAAAATGGGGAAAATAATGCATGTAATTTTTAAGAGATGCTCTGTTATTGTATGTTTTATATTTGTTAATAAAAGAAAACTGATAACTACACTTTTGTTTAAATCAAGTGTTTAGGAAATGCACCATTTTGTCAGTTTCTGATGGATTGTTGTGACCCGCTGAGGTCAATATCTCTGTAGTATGCTCGGGTTTTCTTACAATAGTTTTAGGACAGTACACTTGGATAACTCGGCTTTCTATCACCCAATGCTTGAGGTGATAAAAGAGACAAGGAGACAACAGCACCTTAGATGTATAGATGTCAGTATGCAGTTGTCAAAATTGTTTTTGCTTTAACATTTAAGATGAGAGAAATGTGTATTAGTTCTGATATTCTACCAACATTTTAGTGATGTAATTTTGATGTTGAGTTTGTCAGTCGGAAGACATATAATATGTGTATGTTTGTTGTGACGTGAGGAAGAAAAAAATGAGTAACCTAATGCTTTGTAAGTTTACCTTCATGTTCCCTGTCATTTTGTATGTGTCTTTTGTAGAGGTTGCTCGCATATTTTTGTGATAAGAAAGGTCACTTTTATGGAGAATATACATATGTGATTTTTTTAATTCTGATGTAATGTTGATTTTGAACAAGTGGTAACCATTTCAAATGTCAATACTTGCAATGCTGAGTCATGCGATGTGGAGACTGAATGTTCGAAGGTCCAGGCTTACATATTCTAAGTCAGAGTTTGCCATGTCTTGGAATACCCTCTCCTCTCCAAGATATGGTGATCTTGGGCTTGGTATATGTAAGAGTTGGTTGTGAGGGATTTCTCTCCACATTGGGTTAAAGTGAACTTGTTTCTCTGACAAAAAAAATAAATAAATAAAGGAGAAGAACAATGTTTGATATTTATTTTTCTCTTGTATTTTCCATCATATTTTTCAGTGTTTCAAGACTGTGCATTGCCAGTCCCAACATTTCATTAGGGAGTCAGTACAGATGTATTCTGGACGGGCACTGCATTTTCACCATGCAGAGAAATTATATACTCACTTGTTAAGGGAACCAAACACAGTGCCACTTGGCAGATTATAACAGTGAAATGACTGACCAAACCTGCATTTGGTATGTACATGTAGGAGTTATCCTGTGGCTGTTCTTAACAGAAATTATACTCAACAGGCTGAACAAGCAGCATTGTCATCTTAGGTGCTGGAAAATCAGAAGGCTGTGGGTTCTATTCCCACCCCAGGTGCTTATATAATACAATGTCTGTGGCTCAATGAGTATCACTCTCACCTCTGCTGATGGAATATAAGAAGTCTAAAGACAGCAGTGGCTTCAATTTCCTGTCTAGGATTTAGTCTGGCAGCGCAGAAAATTAAGGCTGTAAGCTGTTAATGAGCTACTTCCTGCAGTACAGGGTCTGAGTCCCTTGAGCTTCATTTATCTAGTATGTAACTTTGAGCAAGTCATAGTGTCTGGCAATTATGAATTCGGTCTAAGCTCTTTAATGGTCTACTGGAATGCATGCCTAGTAACTTTCTATGAACCTGTACATGGACCATCAAGTATATAAAGCACCCAAGTCTGCCATGTTAGTGTTAACGACATAACTCCTTTAGTGTGGGTGCTGATTTATATAGCAACTTCTGTTGGCAGTGCCATCACATCAGGTACATTAAAAGACATATAAAAAGAATGATGAATTAATAATCAGATCAGCTGACAAAGGTTCAGATACAGTAATTAATTATTCATGTAACTGCATATTCTAGAATGTGTATGATAATGTTCGAAAACATTTCAAGTTATCAGGAATTTAATGTAAATCCACTAAGTGAATCTCTAAATTATGTTGAATTACTGGAAAAAGGGATGATACAATTGTATTTTATAAGTCAACCTGTTCAAAAGTTTAAAGGTTAAAAAAATCCTTCTATACTATTATTTTATGTATGCCTAAGCTACACAGAGATAGGCAAAAATCTGCCAGGTAGAACAGTGATGGCAGGAATCGGAAGTTTTATTGCCCTCTTGGGGTTAGACCATAGAAGAAATATTAAACCCACATGTGAAAAAGTTAAACTCTTTTATTTTACAGTTGTGATTTTATTGAAGAAATTACAGTGACACAGTGTCAGTGCCTCAGCAGGTGGCTTACTCTGCTTTGGTGCTGGAAGATCAGAAGGCTGTGGGTTCTGGTCCTATCCCATCTGATTGGATTAATTTTCCATTACTTACATTGCAGCGCAGCATTAGGGGATGTTGCACTCCTGAGTGTGGCTCCCTTTGGTTAAGAAGATAAACCGAAGTCCCATCTGCCTGAGTTGTAGTAGCCAAGGTAGATGTCAGTGATCGCATGGCACCTATCAAAAAATAGTGCTTCTTTATTTAAAACACATTTTAAAACATCATATAAATTAAAAAAAAAACTAAGATCCTATGCAAATGAAACAGAAGCAAATCAATAATAAAGAGTTAAAAGTAGTAGTGAAGAACAGAGTTTACAAACAAAACCTTATCTTCTACGTTTTCCTAAATGAGATGTTTTTACTTTAATTTTTATCCTCCCCACAGTTTTTGCCACAAACAAAAGCTTATTTTCTTAATAATATCTGCCTCATTTCTGTTATTATTGAACAGTAAAACTTTTGTTCTAGCTTCCCAAATATTCCAAGTAAGTCAGACAAATCTCATTTTTGTTGATTCTGATTACATTCATGGTAATATCCGTACATTATTTCACCCATGTTAGTATTCTCTGTGCCATCTATTAATTTGTTTTAACTTAATTTATCCCTTTAATTTCTGTATCCTTGGACATTCTAAAAATACATGTCCTATTGTCTCATCAGCTTGACATCTTGTGTACACTATTGTATTCAGCCTGTTGTATATATTAATTTCTTTATTTGGAATTTCTTTGATATCAATCTCCATATAAAATCTTGCTTTTCTTCCCAATCTTTAAAGTTTTCCATATTTAATAGCATTTTTAATCATGATCAAAAGTCTGTATAAAATAATTTCATTATTATTTCTTTACACCACATTCTTCTTTTTTGTCTAATATAATTTGTACATATTTCCATTCTTGTACTGTTTTTCTATATTCAGTCAGCTCCTCTTTTTTCCTGATATTTTGTCTTCTTAAATTTACCCAATTTTCCTTGAGTCTCTTCATACTTTATACCTAAATTTCTACTGTTTTTACTTTTATATTTCATTATTTTTAATATCCAAAACAGATGCATTGAAGCTAAATTAACAAGTAGATTAATCAACATTAACTCTCTTTTCCAAACTTTATTATACAATAGGGTTTAACCTACAGCCCTAAAATATTGGGAAAAAAACTATTAGCTTTAACCTTTTTTTAATATCGAGTATAATGTCACAATTAATCCCAAATAACTCAGTTTTCCTAACACTACACTGTTTATCAAATGAACACAATTTACCTATATTCTGTGTTATCAAATTCTCCCATTGTTTTTTCATAACGTCATACTTTCCAAAACAGCTTCTAACACTTTATTTTTTTTTATTAATAGCTAAATAGGTAGATTTTTTATTTGTAATCTCACCAAATTCTGCACTTTTCCGGCTTCTTATGTGCAGGCCTACATAACCTAAATATAATTTCACTTTTTTTTACAGCTTTTACCAGTCACCTTATTCTTAACAGTTATCTCATTGTCCTCGGAATATGACACAGCCAATGTTATTCTTACTCTGTCCTTATGCACATATATATGTTTATACATATAATGTGTATATATTATTTATATGTATATCTACTTACCCATAGTCCACTACTTACACTTATTATTACTACATTTATTAATAGTGACTGTAATATACTAGTAACTGACAACCATGTCTGACTCCTTTTTTAACCTGTGTTTACCTGTTGTACTAACCCCTTTACCACACACTTACTGTGATGCCATCTTTATAACTTATACTGTTCCGTGTTCTTCTTCACATGCCTCACTGTTCTTGTGCAATAGTTTCAAAGTTCTTAGTCATATTACAGCCCACCATACTTGTTCTTGTTCATTTATCATAGAATAAACTACTTTCTTTGTTATAATTACCACCTCCTTAACTCTCTTCCCCTTTATCATAGGATCATAGGAGGTTACTAGGCTAATGGCCCTGGGGCCCTTCCAAGCCTAACCAAGAGTTTATCCCTAAAAAGAAACCTGAGTCAGCACCTGTCGTCCCTGTCAATGAGGGACACAGGTGGAACCCCTGGGACAAATTTGTGGCTTTCCATCCACTCATTAAGGTTGCTCTTGAAGAGGGTCAGCGAGGTGCTCTGTTTGAATTCCAGAGACGGAGCAGCCTCTGGGAGACAAACCTGTCTCTCCAACAGGTTTTGTTGATGCCACATATTAGATTCAGGCCTTTTGAGCAGGTAGTGCATGAGGAGTTAGACTTACGGATATGGAGCATCTCTAGTAGGGCAGGGTCCGAGATTGCCTTGTAGGTGAGACACAGATCACCCCTGAGCAATCTGTATGATACCGAGTAGAGTGATAGTGATTTGAGCCTGTCTGCATAGGACAGGTGTTGAAGGCCATGGATTCTCTTTGTGAGGTATTTCAGTGGCCTTTGCAGTTGGTGCAGATGTTTGAAGAGATACATCCCAAACGGGGCGTTATGCTCAATTATTGGTCTAATGAGGGAGGAGTATAGAGAGGCAATAACCTCCTTTTTTCTGGATGCAGTCCCATTACTTATGCAATGAACCAAGTAAAAGTTTTTTCTGACTACTGCCACTATGTGATGGTCGAATGTGAGGTTGTTATCAACCTGAGTGCCAGTTCTCTCACCACAGGTTGTGTGCTTAGGGGGTTGCCTTTGATGTGGTAATCAATAGAGGTCGTGTTTTTGCCGAATGGTATGATGATACATTTTTTGCATTTAGCTTGAGGCCATGACTTTTTGGCACCAGTCATTAGTTGCTGTGAGACCCTCTTGCAGTATGTTAACATCATTTGGGGAGTCAATGACAGCACTAAACTTACAGTTGTCTGCAAACCTGGTCAGCCACAGGCCTTTTATCTTTGCCTGGACCTTTGAGAAATAGATGCCAAGCAATAGGTGTCCCAGGACAGATCCCTAGGGAACTCCACTAGTGACAGGTCTGCTATCGGAGGTGGAGGTGCCTATTTTGACTTTGAGGGTCCTGTCGGTGAGCCAGTTGGCCACCCACCTGATGAGATAGGGATTTTCGCCAAGTTGTGTTAGCGTTTCAATGATGCCCGAGTGGGGGATTGTGTCAAAGGCCTTGGCCCAGTCAAGGTAAGCTGTATGTACTGACTTTCCCTCATCCAAGGCCTTGGTGACAGTCTCAAAGAAGTCAACCAGGTTCAACAGGCAAGATCTGTCCTTGATGAATCTGAACTGGGTTGGGTCAAGTGCTTGGAGATTGCCTATGTCCTTGTTTATGAGATCCATAATAATACGCTCCATGGCTTTCCAGAACAGACTTGTCAAGCTAATGGGATGATAGTTTCCAGGGTCAGTAGTGGCACCGCCTTTGTGCAGGGGATGACAATGGCAGTTCTCCACTCTGCTTGAATGAAGCCAGTACTTAGGCTGTGGTTGAATAGGGTGCTCAATGGCAAAGCCAGTTCTTGCTGGAGATGGTGCAGAGTACATACTGGTATACTATCAGGTCCAATGGAAGCTGTGTTCTTTGCCTTGGTTAGGGCCTGTAACACTTGATTTATGGAGATGTGAGGTGCGGAACAAGTATCGGGGATGTCGAAAGGGTCTTTGGGGGGGCAGGAGGGTGAAGTTTGCGCTGAACCTGTTTTTATAATTTGTTCTATCTCCCTTTTCCATGTTAATTTTAGTATATCTTCGTGTATATCCTCACACCTGAAGCCTTTATTCTTCCATTCAGTTAACTTTCACAAAAATGCTGTATTGAATGTATTTATATATGTTATATTTGTAATTCTAGAATAGTAACGTACCACTGACTTATAGATGACCCCTTGTAATAGTAACTACAGAAAGGCAAATGGTTTTATTAAGCATATTGAAATAGTTATGGATTGCGGTTTATATGTAAAATACGTAAAAGGATGATACATGTTTAGATATGGAGTAATGTGTAGAAGGGACGAAATTTAATGAAGAGTAATAGGAAAGAAACAGCTTCTATGATCTTTTTGCATGCAGGAAGTCAATCCAAAAAGATTGATAGACTCACTACCACAGAGTCAGATGCTGAGGGCAAAATGACTTCGCTTTAAATTACAGTATTTTAAGGAATTAAATTATATATATTATTAATAAGTTATGTAGAAGAAGTTGTTTAGAATAACAATACAAATAGCAAATATATATGATTAACAAATGCAGATGACAAGGTAATATTCAGTAAAGAGAAAGGGAGATGGGGAACATGACACACTGATTTGGTCTTTAGTAGGAGTATTTACATATAGCTATTGTATAAAAGCACTGGAATTTGCTACAGGCAGATGAATTATTAAATAGCCTGTACCACCGTGTCCTGTTTTTTTAAAGCCTTTATTAAGTTCACACAGCACACAGTGACATGGGTATACATATGGTTATACAAGAGAAAACAAACCATTGCAAACATTTTTTTCCTTTTCATGCATTATACATATATGGTTTATTTCTTAACAGTTATTATTCGAGTTAACATTGCATAGATTCCTCAAATCCTGCATTCAGTGAAATTTGAGCCCTCCTCCTGAACATTATCCTGCATGCATTGTTCCCATAGATTCCGTTTATTTCTATGTAGTTTGTTCCTTCTCTTTTCTTTAATACAACTTCCAATTTTTTTTATCTCCTTTACAGCATTCAGTAATTCTGTTATGGTTGGTTTACATTTCAAATTTCATTCAATAGTAATTGCTTTTTTTAGCAGCCAATAGCATTAAGCATAGTAAGGCTTAACAATATTTAGTTAATTCAGTTTTTATATCCCAACTCAAAATAATCATTTCCTTAGTTACAGTAATTATCTTCCCCAACATTTCTGACAAAGTGTTGTATAGGGTATTTTTAAAAACATTATTTAATTCCCAAAAATACATGTTCCTGAGAACCCCCACTCTTCCCTGTCACAACTCCAAAAATTACTGTCTGTCTACCTTTGAAAAAATTAATTGAGATCTAATTGAGATATAAAATCCCTATGCAAACACTGTCATGGAAAAATCCTAAACTGTCTAGATTTTGTTGCATACTTAGGAGCCATAGAAATATCCCCCTATTGTTCCTTGCTAGACTGCCTTTCCACTTTAATTTCCATTTCATTTCTAACATCTTCTGACATATTCTAATAGTTATGTTTTTGTTTTGCATGCCATACTACAACTTCTGTTTACCATGAAGATAAAAAGATAAATATTTCAGATAGACTAGTGTCTGGTAATTTTTATCCTTTGATGGGATTAACTGTACATCAAAAGGGTAATCACAGATGTAAGAACTGAAGTGTGTGTGTGTGTGTGTGTGTGTGTGTGTGTGTGTGTGTGTGTGTGTCTGTGTTTATGAAACAAGGGAAAGTTTGACTACTGAATAGTAATGTTTGTAATGTACAGTAGTATCTGACCCACACCATGGGAGGGGTAATATATTCTATTTTTTGTAGTTATCCCAAAGTGTATATAGGGGAAGTAAAATATTAATTAAAGAAAAGAATACTACAGCATTTTGGGGTTTAAGGAATCAATGTATAGCTAATCCATTAGTTGAAACACTCGATGGAATGTGAACATAGATTATTAAAATTTGTGATCTAAAACATTGGCCATTGCTCAGAAAAGCCTATTTAATGTTAGTATTTCAGACCTGTCAGCCTTGAGGTCTGAATGTGGAATTTAATTGACAATGTTTTTATAGATGCTAATCTGTCTAAATAATGGCAACTGAATGTTAATTGTTAATTGGATTTTTTTCCAAAAGAATTTTTATTATTTTCTGCAGCATAGACAAACCACATACATTTGCAGGTTTGAAATGAACAGTAATAAGTAAGAGCGTATCTAAAACAAAAAACAACAAAGTAGAAATAAAACTTAAACTACTAACGATGTACAAGATGTACAATAGTGCCACTTGAAGTCACTGATAAAAAGGGATAAAATAAGCTAAGCATGTATGAGTAAAAGTTCAAAAAACAGTAACACTTCATACTGTTTTTACAAAGGGGAAAAACCAAGAGCAAATCTGCACCTAGATCCCTAGGCCAAAAAAGAATAAGAAAGAAGTAGAAAAGAGAGGCAAACCACTAACAATGTAATATTCCATACCAACAAATATCTAATCGTTGAAAATATGGTCAAAGAGGGCATTCCAGACTTTCTGGAAATAGACACTTTTTTAACACTTATTATACGTTTTTGTGAAGTTATATATTTAAAAGCCATGATTCTGAAGCCTTTTCAAGACATCTTAGTGTGATCAATCCAGTTTTTGGTTATGTAAAGTTTAACTAATAAGCAAAGTGTGATTAAGACATACAATCTCAAATTTGAGAGTTTAAGGTCAGTAATGTGGAGTATCGCCATTTCCTAAGAAAGGGTTGATTTGTGGTGATCCAGTTTGTCTAATCACACTTTGAGAGAGCACCAGATACTGTATGAGTATCTGTAGAACCACAATATATGGAGAATATCTGCCTGGGGGTAGGAGCAGCATGGACATGCAGGGGAGACTTTAGCATTACATTTATTTAAGATAAAAGGAGTAAAGTATAAATTGTTATTAATCATAAATTGTGTGTATACAAGATTTTTAAAAGGGGACATCTGAAGGGTGGATTTAATAGCAGTTAGCTTTTGGTCTTCTGAAAGGTCAGGTCCTTGTTGATCCCAGAACTTTGAGCCTCTTTTGATATTTGATTATATATATGTATATATGTATTTGTCGGACAAGGCCAACATTCTTTTCTTACTAGAGAGAGCTTTCAGTTGGTCTGATATGTGATTAGCTTCAGTTTAATCAATCTTGCTACCCGTAAGTAGAAATGTGGTTATTTCTCTTATCTGGCGAAGTATTATAGTGTACTTTTTAGTTAGATGTAGTAACTCCCTCAATTCCAAAAGTGAATTATCCCTGAATTTATAAATGTCCCAGAGTGTGCAGTGCCTTATTAGAAGGTATTCAGCAAGATTGATCATGTTATTATTCAGTTTTAAATTAGGATTCAGGTGGATGGGTTGGAATAGATGAAAAGCTTTGTCGAGCGTAAGTGATTGAAAAATCTCTTGAAAAGTTTTAACCTTATCCTTCAGTATATAGTTTATGTATATTTTCCTAAGGGTTGCTGTCTCCAAGCAGGGAAGCGCTTTAGGGTTAAATTTGTTACTAGATACATGACTATGCCATATCTTAACTCAAGAGGGTGTCTACAACTCAAACAGAGTAGTAATTTGCAATTGAGGAGACTCTGTTAGGACATGGGATCTTATAATAGAGTTGTAGGTCTGGCAGACCTAAGCCCCCTCTGTCTTTTAGAAGTATAAGGTTTTGATACGAGACTCTTACCACTTTTGGGTACCAAATGAATTTCGCAAATGCTTTGTGTATCTTAGTGAAGAAGTTAGTTGGAATGGAAGAGAAGGATGCGTTAAAATAGTATAAGAGCTTTGGGAGGAAATTCATTTTAATGATAGCTGTTTTTGACAACATAGGTAGTTTCATCTGTTGCCATCTAGCCATGTCCTGTGAGATCCCTGACCATACTTTCAGAACATTGCAGTGCATGATGGAAGGATAAGAGTGGTCGTAACAAATTCCTAGATATTTAAAAGAATATACCATGTTGAAAGGGGAGTCTGGAAAGTAATTTTCTCTGTGACTAGCAGGGTTGCTAGGGAAAATATAAAATTTATTTTGGTTGATTTTATAGTCAGAGGTAACTGAGAAAGTATTCAAGGCTGTGACCAATTTTTTGATATCTGTGTTGGGATGCCCAAAATATATATTCAGATCGTCCACAAAGGCAGCCAGACTTAAATTGGTGTGTAGCACTTCGGGTATTGAATGGTATGTCTTTTGCATAATAAACAGGAAAAGGGGCTCTAAATATAAGTTGAAAAGAAGGGGAGAGAGTGGACAACCTTGTCTAGTTCCATTGGAAATTTTTATTGGTTTTGAGTAATTTCTATTTATATATAAACGTGTATATGAACTATTATACAATATCTTAATTGTATCAATGAAATCTTTAGGGATAACAAAATGGGATAGTGCTGCAAACAGAGAAAGCTTCTATCAGATGCCTTACACGCATCTAATATCATTGCATATCTCGGGTTTTTGTCATTTTTGACAAGGTTAATCATAGTTTCTAGGGTCAAAGTGTTATCCCAGGTGTGTCTATTGCACATAAATCTAGATTGTTCCTGGGAAACCAAGGAGGGCATTACTTTTTTGAGTCTTTCCACCAAAAGAGATGATAAGATTTTAATGTCAGCGTTCATCAATGAGATTGGCCTATAGTTATTCAGATTTGATTTATCTAAGTTGTTTTTAGGGATAAATATGGTCTTCAAATTATTTATGTAAAGATCTGAAATGCCACTGAGGGAAATACAGTTGTACAGTTTGAGCAGAATGGGAGCCAGAATATGAGTTTTGTAAAAATCGGGAGTATAGCCATCTGGGCCTGGAGCCTTTCCTAGTTTAAGATTACCAATGACATCTGTTATTTCCTGCTGATTCAGTGGGGCAGATAAGATCTCTCTTTGGTCTTCAGTTAATCTTGAGAAAGTAATTTGTTAATTGAATTTGATTTATGGTTATCTGAGCAAAGGTATATGTTTTGCAAACTGTTAGTCTCCTTGAAGACTGTAGAGTTGATGTACCAGGGACTTTTAGTAATTTTAAAAGAAAATGTAAGCTTTTCTTTGAACACAGGAAAGTGTTTATTGATAGTTTTGCATATTGTCTGTCTCTTACTGTGATTAAGACATTTTATACAATAAAAGGTCATTACTACTCCAAAATGTGCACAATGATTGGATGCCCCAATCAGTGTGCCTTTTGTAAATCAAACATAACCCAATAGAAAGAAGTCAGGAAGTCCAGTCGTTTAATTGTTGTTGCATAGCTGGACTTCCTATTAGAATATGCCATTTTCAGATCGGTAGCGTTGTTACCTCACAGCAAAAGGTTCTCCCGTTCGATTCTCGGCTTGGCTTGGGAGTGCCTTCTGTGTGGAGTCTGCATGTCCTCCCCGCGGTTGGGTAGTGTTCGAAAGACATGCCTGCGTAAATGGGCATGCCTTCATTGAAGGTTGGGCGTCGAGCTGGCACCTCAGCATTTCGTAAAAATCTACTGCCAATCATTAGCGGACCGGAGTTCTGCTGTGGCGACCCCTTACTGGGAAAAAGCCGAAAGACAAACAACAACAACAACAACTTTCAGATATTTTAAGAGGGACAGAGCAAAATATGAGAGGAAATAAATCAGGACATAATATGACTGATCTCAGTCTTTTTACACTTTCCTCTTAAATGTCCAGACTTTAGACTATCCCCCACTATCATTATATGTTTGCCATGTCCCTTGAGCTGCTGGTAATGATGTTATTTTCAAAATATAAATAATTAAAAAAACAGCCTCAGAGGCAAACCAGTATCAGAATACCCTCTTTCATGGCAGCTCCCTAGCACAGTACTGATGTACTGTGTAAAAGTGAGGCTGTATGTACCATACACATGCTCAGTACATCAGTAAAGTATTAAGAAGGCAGAAGAACACTAAAGTGCAGTTATGCAAAGGTATTATTTAAGAAAACTAAGCAATTTTTTTTCTTAAATAATGTCATTGTGTAATGGCAGTAACACACTCCTGGATGTGGGTATCATGGGATTTATGCAGGGTTGCCTCTGTTTAATCACTTTGGCTTCACTTTCATGATCAAACCACACCAACCGTCATGCCTCTCAACCTCTTAGCTTAAGAAGTCTGGATAAAGCCTAAAATAATGAGGGGACTTAGGCCCAAAATAGGGACAGATTTTCAGTACTGCTCTTATAAACTTAAAAAAGTTGCTAAAATAACAGGATATGTGTTAGCATACATTTTCTGAAGGATATGAAGCCTGAAACTGAAATGTATGTCATTATTCAGTGACTTCAATCCTCAAGGATTTGCCAGAAAACAACAGACTTTATGAGGAAAAGACCAAAAATACAAGGCAGTTGAGAGGTATGCCAGCACTGGGTAAATCCTTAAATATCCACACCCAGTCTTAGGTTATTGCTAAAATACATGGACCTTCAGTTGTATAATGCACCCAAGATTGCTGTGTCAGTGTTAATGATATATCCCATTTTCTGAAGGTATCCAGCTATAGCAGCACTAGTAAACAGTTCAGTTTTATAGCAGGTGCAGAGAATTTTTTTTTTCTGTATTTCTTTTTTAATTTCAAAGTTATAAAGTCATAGGTTCATAGGTAGGTACTAGGCTATCGGCCCAAGGGCCTAAGTAAGCCTAGCCAACAAGGTTCCCTGGCTTACGCCACCCAAGAAAGTTACTTTTTTTCCAGCATGTTCTGTTTATTGTGGTGACAAGGTTCAGGTCCCTAGAGCGTGTAGTTCAGAAGGATTGGGATTTCTTTAGGTGTACCATGTCCAATAGCTCTGGGTTTGACATAGCTTTATATGTTAGGCAGAGATCACCTCAGAGTAGGCGTTATGCTACGGAGTAAAGCTGGAGTTTTTTGAGATGGTCAGTGTAGGGCATCTGTCTGAGGTCAATAATCCTCTTTGTGATGTGCTTCTGTGGTCTTTCCAGCTGCTGCAGATGTCTTGTGAGGTACATTCCAAAAAGGGCGATGTACTCTATAATGGGTCTAATGAGTGTCAAGTAGAGGGGAACAATGACCTCTTTTTTCCTGGATGAGAACCCTTTTGTGATGAGGTGTGCCACGTAGAAGGATTTCTTGACTACTGTGGTGATGTGATTATCAAAGGAGAGACTACTGTCCACCTGGGTCCCAAGGTCTTTTATCACACATTCGGCATTAAGTATACTGTCGCCTATGTAGTAGTTCATGGGTACAGAGTTTTTACCAAAGGGGATGACAGTGCACTTTATGGCATTGAGCTTGAGGCCATGGCTCTGACACCAGGCAGCTGTCTCAGTCTCAGTGAGGACCTTATGTAGGATGTCCACATCATTTGGGGACACGACTATGGCTCCTAGTTTGCAGTCATCTTGCGAACTTCATTAGCCAAAGGCCTTCTGTGTTTGGTATCTACTTCTCTGAAGTACAGGCTAACAGGAGAGGTCCCAGGACTGAACCCTGTGGTACTCCACTTGTCGCTGGTTTGAAGTCAGATTTGTAGTCTGAAACTTTTACAGTGTGGGTTCTGTCAGTAAGCCAGCTGGCAACCCATCTTGTGACTTAGGGATTTATACTAGTTTAGTGAGTTTAGCTATAATTCCAGAATGGGGGTGTTGAAATCCTTAGGGAGGTCAAGATAAGCTGTGTGAACCACCTTACCCTCATCTACGGCTTTGGTGACTGCCTCAAAGAAGTCAATCGGGTTCAGGAGGCATGATCTGTCTTTCATAAAACCAAACTGGATGGGGTCCAGAGTTTGGAAGTTACCAATGTCTTTGTTTATGAGTTCCATGATGATACAGTCCATGGCCTTGCAGACCAGGATCGTTAGGATAGTACGGCGATAGTTCCCGGGATCAGTGGTGGCTCCCCCTTTGTGGAGTGGAATAACTGTTGCTGTGCGCCATTCAGTGGGCACAAAGCCTGACGTGAGGCTATGATTGAACATGGTGCTTAGGTGGGGAGCCACTTTGTTCTGAATTTCATGTAAAACGCAGCTTGGGATGTTTTCCAGTCCCATGGATGCTGTGTTTTTGGCTTTAGAGAGTGCAGCTTTTACCTGCATAGTTGTGATTACAGGGACTTTGCATTCTTCCTGAATAGATATGGGCCCTTTAGGGGTGGGGGGGTTAGCACTGAACCTATCTGCCAGGATGTTGGCAATATCTGTTGGTTATGTGATTTGCGTGCCCTTGTGTGGTAACTCAGAGCAGATCTGGGTGTTGCCATTGAGATTCTTGACATAGCTATAGAATGCTTTGTGGATGTCCCTAGTATCAGTGGTGATTTTGTTTTCGTAGCGAGCTTTGGGGAATCTTATAAGGGATCTCAGCTTCTTACTGAGGCTGACCAGAGAGCTCCTCCACTCGTGGGATTTTACTCTCTTTTGCAACAGTTTCTTCCTCCTGTTGTAGAATTTGTTTATGGCTGGGTACCACCAGATTGCCTTCCTTTTTTAGAGGATAGTGTCTTGGTTCTGTTTGGGATAGCACGATCCATGCACTTGTGTAAGTGCTTACAGAGTGCATTTGTGTAGGATTCAGCAGTCGTAACTGTATTGTCCATCTGCATGGGTGTCATGAAGTTTGCCACTTCTGTCTTAAGAAGCATGAAATTGGCTTTGGAGAAATTTTTTACCGTGGTTTCCTTAATGGGGGGGTGGGGGCAGGATGTGGATATCTAGGGTGATTAGCTTATGGTCAGATTTGACCAACGAGGAGTTGACTTCAGGTGTGGAACACCGGTCACTCATGTTGGTAATGACTAGGTCTAGGATATTGTTTCCCCTGGGTGGGGTGTGGATAAGTTGATTTAGAGCATTGGAATTTATGAATTCCAGAAAGCGTTGAGCGAAGGAATTGATACATGAGTAGTTTTCCCAGTTAATGGTGGGGTAGTTGAAATTGGCCATTATTAGGGTGTTTGGTTCAACCCTAATATTTTCCTGTATATCAAGAAAAGAGGAGTGGGAATCCTGGGGCATGGTGGGGGATCTGTAGCAAGCTACAATTTGCATTGCAGTTTTGACCAGAGTTAGTTGCACTTGGATAACCTCAGATGCATTATGCTGAGCAACTAGCCTGGAGGTGTGGATATCCTTAATGAATATGGACACACCTCCGCCTTTGGTGTTCTGGTCCAGGTTAGATGGCCAAAAAGTGTGGTATGAGTTATAGCCTGGTAATGCTATAACATGTTGAGCTGGATGCAGTTACATCCAGACAAAAACAACCAGTCATACCCTTGTTTTGACAAATAAACAATGGATTCACTTGGATCAGTACTTTACCCCAGTTACTAAACTGAATAAACAGATAAATGCAGTTTTTTTTTTTTCAGACAGACAAGTCTTGAGTTATCCCATGTGCACCCCCAAACTGCCTTAATCATGAGAGACAAAAAAATCTTACTATATCAAACTTCAGTCCACCTATACAAAAAACCCCTAAACAATTCTGGAACTCTGTAAATGCACTTCTCAATCCAGACTCCAGAAATAATCCCTGCTTAGACCCCAGCAAATCTGATCAAGAATTTGCCTCATTATTCAACTCTTTCTTTCTTTATTGACTCCATATTTGAACTAACCAAAACCTTCCCCAACAACAGTCCTTTCTCTACGGGTACCTCTGCCTCCTCTACCACCCTACCCACTGATCCCACTCCCCTACCCATTTTCAACCTTAAACTCATCTCTACCAACTACATAAAAAGACCTTTCTCCAAACTATAACCCTGCTCCATTGCCCCAGACAAAATGCCCTTGATTTTTCTGAAACTTGCTGCTGATGGGATTGCATTCCTTATTAGCATCCTAATCAATAGATCCTTACAAGAATCTTATGTCCCCAAACTCTGGCATACAGCATATACTCTACCTCTTCACAAAGGTGGTAAAAACACCAATATCTCCAATTTCCGTCTCATAGCGATACACTCCCCTATCGTGCCTGGGATTCTGGGGAAATAGTCTCCACAGTGCTGCTGGATCTCTCTAAGGCATTTGATACTGTTTCCCACACCCATCTACTGAACCACCTTTTAAATCTAAATCTCTCTCAAAGTACCATCTCCTGGTTCACAAACTACTTGTCTGACAGATCTCAGGCTGTAAAATGGAGAAAAAGTATCTCTCCTTTTCTCCACATCTGCACCAGTGTACCCCAGGGATCTGTTCAATATCTTTATCAATACATTTCATTCTGCTATACCCAATGCCAAAGTAATCCTATATGCAGACGATTCAACCTTAGTCTGTTCTGCCACTAATCTCCCTGAACGTCTACCAAAGACTCAGTCCGCCTTCTCAACCACCGAGGCCTGGATGCTCCAAAACCACCTCTCCCTAAATGCAAACAAATCCAAAATATTAATCTTTCCACCATCAAAATCCTTCCCTTTCGACAAAACCACTTTCCAAGTTGTAAGCCAAAACAACTCTCCTATTGAAATCATCCCCCATGCCAAACTGCTAGGTGTAACAATAGATGACCACTTAAATTTTGACTACCATATTCTTCAAAACATAAAGAAAACCCATCATAAACTTGGTATGCTATACAGGAACAATCGCTTCCTCTCACACCATACCAGACATACTCTTGCCTGTACTTACCTCCTTCCCTCCCTGATGTATGGCACGCACTCCTATTAATCAACCTGTTTGCATCCATCACTTCTAAATTAGAAAACTGCTATAACAACATTTCCAAATTTGCTACTAACTCCAAAAACTCCTCCCATCACTGTATTGCCCTTTGATCTCTAAATTGGCTAGAACTCCCAAACTGTCTGGACTACCTCCAACTCATCACAGCCCATAAACTACTCTTCAACCCTACCAAATGCCCTGCCCTTACAAACATCCTACTCCCTTACATCCCTAATAGAACTCTTAGGTCAGCTCACCAAAACGTAATTACTGTCCATAAACCTAACCATCCACCTGGAAAACTTCTCCTTTCTTTTTTCGTAGCCAAAAAATGGAATACTCTTCTTCCTACCTTAAGGACAATGGAGAATGTGGAAAACTTTAAAACTCAGCTTCATTCCTACCTCTCCTCTATCTGGAAATGTACCTGCCTTCTCCCAACCTAGCTCACTAACCCTTCAACACCTAAGCTCTATACTAACCTTCTCTACAAAAGGAATAATAGCTCTCGTCAATACTCATTTTCTACATTGCAACCTCCCATATCTAGAAAATCTTGTTTGTTCCAATATACTATTATAAATATAATTCCAAACTTATTAATGTCCTGAACTTGATAACTACAACAATTTTAGACCAATATTATAAATAGTTTTCTTTAAACAGAATATATTTTTGCATTTCTACTTTGCATTTGCTGTGTACTTATGAGATGCTGCGGTGGTGCAGTGGTAGCATTGTTGCCTCACAGCAAGAGTTTCTCCCATTTGATTCTCGGCTGGAGTGCGGAGAGTGCCTTCTGTGTGGAGTCTGCATGTCCTCCCCATGGTTGGGTGGCGTTTGAAAGACATGCGTAAATGGGCGTGCCTTTGTTGAAGGTTGGACGTCGAGCTGGCACCTCAGAGTTCGTGAAAATCTGCTGCCAATCATTAGCGGACCGGAGTTCCGCTATGGCGTCCCCTAACTGGGAAAAGCCGAAAGACAACAACATTTGCTGTGTACTTATATTCTGTGTATTTACTTGAATATATATCCTACTGTATTTTGTATTGTATTCTGCATATCCCACTGTATTTTGTATTATTGGAGCTTTTCTCCCAGGGCTTCCACTGAAAACTGACTCCTTGGGCTCAGTGGACTTCCCCGGTCATCAAACTGGAAATAAATAAATAAATACATAACCCGTATATACCAATTTCATAGGTACAGAAACATGGAAAAGGGAAACTTCTACCAAAAGAAAGGAACCAGTTTTAATACACACATAGAAACTGCAACCAACAGTGATATTCTGTGGAAAACAGTAGTTGGGATCTCATCTACACTGAGTTGTAGTCAACCACTTGGCATCTCATCCAGTTTATGTTAGAAAAGGTGTGGGAAAGCCACCCTTTGTGTGGGACAAATGTGCCAGGTTATAATATTATCACCCAGTTAGTACTTTGGATTGCCTGAAGAACATGGATGCAGAGTGTAACAAATCAGTCACGACTACTTTATTGTGGAACTATATGTGTGTGTGAATGCAACAGAGACTTCCTGTAGTTATGGAAAGTTCCACATTATCTAACACTGGAGGTTCCCCTATCAGACAGGGATTATTCTTGAGATGAGGTGGGAGCAGCAGTCTGTATGCGAAAGCAAGTATTTACTTCTGTCAGCTAATCATACGTAATCATCATTGTGGCTTGTCTTGTACAGAGTGTGTGTGTGTGTGTGTGTGTGTGTGTGTGTGTGTGTGTGTGTGTGTGTGTCTGTGTGTGTGTGTGTGTGTGTGTGTGTGTGCGTGTGTGCGTGTGTGTGTGTGTACATATTTATGTATCTGTGAAAAAAGTTCAAATGCATTACTGTGGACATTTCTTTTACGTGACCACAGTCAAACACCTTAGGGTGTCATCAGTCAGAAGCTGATTGTTCTTGGGGGGGGGGGGGCAATGTATGCATGAGAAAAGGTTGTCATTGGGATTTTGTTTATAGACATTATGTGACTTATTTATAGTTAAAGGAAGCTGCACTCTGTCAGAATATACACATTTTAGTCTTGTAATGTGTGTGCAAAAAAAGGCTAAAATTGTTGTTTTGATATATTCCATGAGTAACATGCATTTGATTTGTTATTATAGTTTCATAACATATATACTATAAATGTTGGTAGATTTTGTTCTCAACAAACATGTATATTTACCCTTTTCTGGTTGGTAAAATTACAAAATATACAAAATCATAGACATATTGTGTTGTTGTAATAGCAGAACGAAAATTGGTATTTATGCACCCAAAAGTGATGTTTTTCAGCTATTTGAATTTTTCAGACAGAAAAAGGCAGGTTTTTATTTAAGATTCTGAGAGATGTGGAATGCCCTGAATTGTAACAAATAAGCCTTTCATCAAAAAGAGAAGAAAAAAGTTTTTATTTCAGTTCTGTTAAAATATTTTCTGCATTTCCCATGCTTTAGCCAAAATGTTATCTGTCTGCGTGTTTTTAATTTGGCCTAGGACCTTAGACTTGTAGTTTCATTTGTAGCTGTTTGAGAATTGTGAATTACTGTAAGATCTGAACGTTGTTATACATTATACTGCACTTCTATCTCCATAAGTAGAATTACTTGTAAAAGCTAGCTGTTTGTATTTTGAACTTGGTCTGGGACCTTAGTCTTGTGGTTTCACCCACATTTATGAGAGAATTCTGAGCTGCATTTGGTCATTTATTATTGCATTTTTCCATAAGCAATGTTAAGTCTCTGCATAGTCTGGTGCCTTAGACTGTAGTTTGGATCACAGAAGTGGCAGTATAATGTTGTGCTTCTCTGCTTCTATAACTGTTTATATTCCAGTTTTGCTATTAGAATATTATATTCTGTTAATTATCTCCCTGCTTAAAGTTGCATTCCAGTACCTTTCTGTTTGCTACATTGCTACTTTTTCCCCTGTTCTTTTCTGCCCAGCCTCCACTTATACATTAAGTAGTGCTCTCCCTGCTGCCTTTACAGTAATTACAGTTTCCCCTCCCCCCAGTGCAAAAGATAGCATTTTTACAATTTTAACCTACCTGAGGTAACTGACCTGTAGCTCAGAGTCATAAGATTAAGAGAAATGTAATTTGTTGCAGATTCTGAAATCCAGAGCTCCACTATGGCTTTATTTCACTGGATCTCTCTCTAGCTAGTCTGCTATAACCAGCACAGAGCTATGCCCACCCAGGGTCTTTTATTCAAGACTCTGAGAAGCGTGGAATTCACTGAACTATGAGAAACAAACTTTTCATCAAAAAGGGAAGAAAAAAGCATTGCTGAGCACTGCAGCCATGGGTTGCATGCATGAGATTGTTCTTCGTATGGAGACCTCCAAACTCTATACACCCTTAGAAATTCAAGTCTGAGGCTGAAATAACTTGTACCAACGCAGATAAACACACCGTGAGCTGCAGTCCACTCCTGATCAAATAACTAGGCATTCCCATGCCCTAGTAGTAAGTCCACCCAAACAGTATCTTAAACAAACCAGACTAATTGTCTAAGTTTTTGGTGTCATTCGAAGGGGAGCCCAGTGTTTGTCAACCCTGGAAGATATGATTGACAAACTACACTGCTTCCCTTGGGATGGCCTGCATCTGTCTCCATTAGGGTTTTGATTATTGGCAAGGGCATTGTACACCCCCATACTGCCTTTGTTAGGCAATGCCAACCTGATCAACCTACCAAGTTAATGAAGCAAGCAGAGGAAAACATGAAGGTGTTACTGATCAATTCCAGGAGCCTAAACAATAAAACTTCACTCCCTACAAGCGCTTCTCACCCTGGAAGATGTACATGTCTGTGTAGTGACTGAGACATGGTTTAAAATGGAGCAGAGCATTCCGGCTATGCAGGGCTTTAAACCTTAGACATGTTTAATCTTGCTAGTTTGTAGGAGCGAAAAAAGGTGGAGGTGTTTCAGTCTTCATCCAGAAGAGACTCATATTAAAGTTTGTAAAGCATGATGCACTAGAACTTCATGTCCACATAACCACCAGAAAGCTCCCGTACTGTATTATCTAGCTATAGAACTCCCTCTATGACCCAAGAAAGACATAATGCATATCTACAGGAACTGGAATCACTCAGAATTAAACCCAGTATCATTTTCCTGTCCAACATTAGTCTGGGAAACCTATGCCACCACTAGTGCACAAGCATAGAGGTACCTGGACTTTGTCAATACAAATGTTCTGGAACAGTAAAGAGTATGGGAGTATCTTGCACCTTCCCTTGCATATCTTTGTCACTTGTTAGGTCTGACCATGAAGACATCTCCTTCAAAATAAAATTGAAACCAGAGACCTCTTCCACCCAAGATATGTTTAGAAATTTGTCTTAAGACAAAACAACCTACTCCTAACTGACACATTGGCAAGATTCAAATCTCCACCAAACCCAGTTAACTCCACTAAGTATGTGGAGATGTACACCACCACACTGTACAAACATGTAAACAGTTGCAAAGATGCAGCTCTACCTATGTAGCAAGCCACCTAAACAAACAAAAACAAGCAAACAAACCCCTTGGTGGAACTGTAATATCAACAAGCTTTACAATAAAAGGAAAAGAATTTTCACCAAAAGGAAGAAGAGTATTTCCCACAATAAATAATCCATCATCACTGAAACAAACAGCTCAGGAGGTTAATAAAATCCACCAAAGCCAAGTTTGAGGCTTGCATAGCCACACAAGCCAGACATCACAAGGTCTTTTTTAGTTATGTTCGTAATCTCAGAAGCACAACACAGTAATTTGCTGAGCAAATTGTGAACAATATTACCTGCACTCAGGCTGAAGATATAGCTAACGTACTTACTGGCTGAATTCAACTTAAAGTTTACCCCCTCTCTCCCATCCTTCTATCCCAAAAGTTATATCTGAAACCGGTTCTGCTCCAGCTATCACACAAGACTAAGTCCTGAAAGCTTTACCAAAAGCTAAAAATACTGCATCAGTGGGTCCTGACAATATCCTGAATTCATCTAAAATAGCATAAAGCATGAGTTAGCCGCCACCCCCACAACAACACTATTCAACGTCAACCTCTATGCAGGTTTTGTACCAAGGTAATGAAGAACAGCTACAGTCATTCTCCTATATAAGGGAGAAACTTCCACTGACCCAGGCAATTATAGACCCATAAGTGTGACTAGCATCATCTGCAATGCAAAACCCATGGAAAGGCTTATCATGGAACAACTATGGTCATTTCTCCGCATAAGGGAGGACCTTCCACAGACCCAGGCAGTTACACTCCCATAAGTCTAACCAGCATTATATGCAAAGCCATGGAAAGGCTTACCGTGGAATGAATCAGTAAGGACATAGGGAACCTCCAAACACTGGGCCCATCACATTTTGGATTCGTCAAGTGCAGGTCATGCTTACCGAGCGTGGGGGACTACTTTGAAAAGGTCACCAAAGCAATGGATTAAGGTAAAATGGTGCACACTACATACCTTGACCTAGTCAAAGCTTTTGACACAGTCCCCTACTCGGGCATAGTAGAAAAGCTAAATAAACTGGGAACAAACCCTTATGTCACCCACTGGATTGCCAACTGATAGGATGCATAAGATAAAAATAAGGGAAGCTACCAGGGATTCAATGCTCTCTTGTTTTGCATCTGTTTCTTCAAAGTAAAAGCCAATGCCAGAGGGCTCTGGCTGATTAAGTTTGCAGATGATTGCAAGCTAGGGGCAGTTACTCAATCCTCAAATGAATTAGTTATCCTGCAGGAAGAGTTATCTTAAACAAATAACTAGTGTTAAAATCATGAAGTGAAAAGACCAAAAACGCATTCTCTTATCCTTTGAAAAGTCATCTACTCCAGGGAAATGCCACACTGATAATATGCCCTTGAGAGTTGATCCAGTTGTTCAGGATTTTATGTGCACAGTGACCTTACTTTTGACCAACATGTGCCCACTGCCATAAGAATGTCCTTCTGTATTGCACAGCTTATAAACACAGGGATTGTGAGAGAATTAGAGGTATCATTGTCCTCTTTAACTCAGTCCTCATTAGGCCAGTCACTGAGTATAATGCCTGCTTTGGCATTTATCTTTCTAGACACATGAAGCAACTGGAACACTTTCAGAGATACCTTAGCCCAAGGATACAAGGCCTAACAATATGTCCTACATGGTCCACTTCAAAGACCTGACTCTGTACTCAGTATCCTACAGACTGCTAAGAGGTGATCTGTGTCTAGCATACAAGGCATCCTCCAACTCAATACTGATGGGCCTACTGCACAGCACCAAGTCAGATGGTATCAGAAATACTCTATCTAGATATCTAAACTGCTCTGGAACAAACTCCCCATCCACATAAAGCAGAGCTCATCCCTGTCTGTATTCAAGCGCAACTTGGACCTGTGAATAGGTAATAGAAAATTTACCCAAGGACTTACCCCTTTACTACTAATATACAGAGGCTAGTCCTAAATGTTTTTTTCCACATATTGGTCCCATCAAGTTGTCTATGGTATGATCCCAGTTATTCATACTGTGGATAATATATAATTATCAGCTAAGGTATGGGTAATGCTAAAGTAGCATAACATAAGAAAGGTCAATTCAAGCACCAGAAAGGAAATTGGAAAGGCTTAAAATGAACTGCAAGGGCAGCTAGTGTAGTACTTACCGATGAACCTATAAAAAAGAAAACATTTCATAGAACTGTTAATTGGCACAAAATAATTTAAACTACAGTTGTTTCTTTCCTTTTGCATCTAATACCTCAATGTAAATACAATTTGTAACTCAGTCATTCTGTGATACCCACTTTTTTTCCTATTTATGGTTTGAGGGCAATGGAGCTGGCAAGTAGTAGGCACAAGGAAGAAAAACAATGCTGGATTGGACACCAGTCCATTGTAGAATGCATATTATAATTAGTCACACACTGCATGCATAACAATGAGCACTTTAGAAGCTTGTCTGTTTACTTAATAGTAAGTCTTTTCGATATGAGGGGAAGGTGGATCACACACTGAAAATCCACATCGGTATTGGAAGAAAATGCAGACTCCAGACAAGCCAACCAGGTGTGAAATGAACTGGAGAGTCAAAGAGCTGTAATTCAACAATGCTAACTGCTGTGATAGTGTGCCACCATAGAATGTATAAACAAATAGTCAAATATGTTGCTTAAAATGTCTGCTTCAGATATAACCCCCTATTGATTGGAACCATAAACAGACCTACATGACAATTGTCTCTTTGCTAGTAGCCTCCCTCAGGCATGCACCTCCTTTCTCCAGGAGAGCCATACCAGTCAATCCTGGAGAAAGTTTATGGATACTGTCCAGGAATCTAGTTTGTTTGCTTTTATTTATTTATTTATTTTTTGTATTAATTTACCAGGGGTAGAGCACTGATAAGCACACGACTAATTTCAGGATTAGCCTGGGTTACAAAGGTAACCAGCAACATTTGGTAACATTGATGTCAATTAGGTGACATAAAGAGACATTGCACAATCAATAATTATATATATACATATTTACTGCGGAGAATTAGAGGAGAAAACTAAAAGGAGAATAGAAGGATTATAAGCAAAGTTGAGAAGCAGAAGATGAAGTAATTAGAGGAGAAAACTAAAAGGAGAATAGAAGGATTATAAGCAAAGTTGAGAAGCAGAGGATGAAGAAGTGAAAGGAGTGCATTATACAGTAAAGTAGGTAGTGAAAGAAGAATAAGTACTGTAAGATATGTCTGAAAGCTAGTAAATACCTAAAAGAGAGATAGATGATCAGATAATGGGAACGCAGAAGTAGTAGTCTGGGTAACATATAAGTTGTATCCATACAGTGGCAAAATGGTAAGGCCATAGCAGTATGGGGGGGGGGAGTAGGTGGTGAAGTTCTGCTAAGTATAAGGTAAAGGAAAACAGTGAGTCACACTTCGTAACATGCAGGAGAAGTTTATTCCAGAGGTTTCCCTTCACCAGATTTTATTTATCTGTTGCTGAAGATTTAGGTATCTGGTTCTAATACTGGTGGAAATATTGGACTTGTGGAGAAACAAGAGGTCCAGGATAATTAGGTCTCTAATGGCATGGTACGAAAGACAGAGATCTCCCCTCGAAAGTCTCTCAGACACTGAATAAAGAGATAGAGATTCCAGCCTGTCTTGGTAGCGCAGGGTGTTTAGGCCTGTGATCATTTTGGTTAGGAAGAGTGTTCTTTCTAATTGTTTGATTTGTTTAGTGAGTTACATTCCAAAAGGGGCATTATGCACAAGAATTGGCCTGATAAATGCTTTGTGTAAAGGAGTGATTACCTCTTTAGACCTTGATGATAGTCCTTTGGCAATTAGCTTGAATTAATAGATGGATTTCACCACAACTATTGTTTATGATGGTCAAAAGAGAGCTATCAAACCAAATACCTAGGTCCCTAACTGCCTTTCTGTTTTGTAGAGGTATGTTGTCTAGACAGTTTATCGAGAGGAAAGGATGTCTACCAAAAATGATGATACTATACTTTTTAGCATTTAGATTGAGCCTCGTTTTAGTACACTAAGCATTTTCTAGGGGGCATTCATTCTGGTGGATTTGGGTGCCATAGTGTGACTTAACAGCAACCTCCAATTTGCAATCATCTGTAGACATTGTTAGCCAGAGGTTTTGGTTATTTACTTGGTGAAGTAATTACCAGAAAGGAGAGGTCCCAGCACCCTGCCCTAAGAGACACTTCTGATCACTTTCATACTTTTTGATGAGGAACCTGCTAGTCATGTGTGAGTTCTGTTTTCAACTAAGTATAATTCTCTGAAATGTTTACAAGAGTTGTCAAAAGTTGACTAAAACATTACAACCTATTTGAAAACATCAGATGCAAGCTTGTACCAGCCTATCACTGCTTGTCAAAAGAAATTAACATAGGTGGGTTTTCTTAGAATCATGAGAACTGCAAGACAAGTATGTTTGAAGATCATATGCTTTGCCAAATACACCTTCAAGTGGTGCCTCTCCCCATTTCCAGGAGGGAAAAGCATGTGAGGTCATCGATGTACTTTGGGGTACCCATCCAGTTGTCAAAGTTAGTCTTGAAAGAGGGAGGAATGTCAATTTGATAATCATGCAGGGGCAATTTTGTTCCAGACATGAAGCAACCACTGGATACCACATCTGTCCTTCAATGATTTATTTATATGTTGGAAGAAGTTCATATTCTTGGTTTGAGTGATTGTGTAGACATTCATCTTGTGAAGGTGTAAGAGATCAATTTGAGAGGGGTCCTTGATGGCATGGAATACCAGGCATATATCTCCGTGCAGGAGTCTATAAGAGATGTAGTATAAAGTTATATCTTCTAGTCTGTCTTGGTGGTGAAGGGTTTTGGGGTCAGCAATCTTTTTCTTCTGGAATTTTTATGGCTTCTCTAGCTGCGTGATATGTCTGGCTGTATACATGCTGAAAGGGGCATTGTACTTAGTAATTGGTCTAATTAGGACAGTGTACTGAAGGACTGTGGTATCCTTTGACCTGGATGACATACCTCTGGAAATCAGTTGGGCTGGACAGAAGGATTTCCTAACTATTGCTGCAACATGCTGCAACTATTGCTGCAAAAGTAAAGGAATTATCATCACAGGTGCTGAGATCCATGTGGTGTTTGGTACTGGCTATGCAGTAGGTTATAGAGGAGGGATATTCGCAATGGTGGCAGTGCTGCACTTGTTTACATTAACTTTTAACCCATTTCTTTGTACGCTGTTAGTTTGTAAGGACTAGTTCTTGCTGAAGTACTTCTTTGTGAATGGGGGAGCAGGCAGTTACACCCAAGATGCAGTCATTAGTAGATCTGATTAGCACAGATCATGGTTTGTGTTATAAATTCAGAAAAGTATTTATGAAAAAGGAGGGGTCCCAGTACTGAGCCCTATGGTATGCCACTATTTACATGCTTACTTTCTGAAATGTAACCGGCTTATACATCAGCCAGTTTGCAATCAGTCTCATCACATATATGTCTACCTTTAATTATTTTAGCTTGTTTATAATGGCAGCATGGGGTACTATGGCAAAAGTTTTGGCCAGATCCAGGTATGCCGTGTAGACTGAGTGGCCACTGTCCAGTGCCTCTGTAGTCTTCTCAAAGATGTTTACTACATGGAGTAGACATGGTCTGCCCTTGACAAAACCAGACTGTTGTGGGCCCAGTTGTATGAGGTTTCTAATATAGTAGTTGAAGAAATCGGGTATGATAGGTTCAGTGGCCTTGCAAATTAGGCTAGTTAGGCTAATAAACTTTACTTCCTGTTGCCTGTGGTAGGGCCCTCTTTGTGCAACGGCACCACTTGCCAAACCTCCGGAGTGTATCCTATGACCAGGTGTAGAATTGGTTCAGCAAGGGCATGTCTTGCACTATTAATTCAGCATCTATGTAAATTTTTAAGGCCCATGGAAGTGGTGTGTTTAGTTTTAGAGAATACATCCAGGACATGTTCCGCAGTGATCTTAAAAGGAGAGTGGCACTCGGGGATTTGTGAAATTTTAGTGACTGTTTCTGGTGTAAAATTAGCACAAAATCTATCTCAAGGTATGTTAGCTGTGTCTTTAGAGTCAGAGAAGGTGATACCATTTTGGATTAGTTCCACAGATTGCAAGGCGTATTTTTAGTTTTCTAATTTAACAAAATATGGATTTGTAGTTGGCTTTGGTTTCTGATGCCAGTTTTAATCCATGTTCATCTTTTCTCTTTTAGTTATGTTTTTCATATGGGTGGAGTTGTTATGGGACTTTAAAATTTTTGTTATAGACCTTATTTATAGTGGTGCACCACCAAGGTGGTTTATTTTTAAATTTCCCACTGTATTTGTTTCTAGTAGGGACTGCTAGATCTATACAGCTTTTTATGTGGGAGTAGATTTTGGATAAAGGTAAAGTTTCACTGAGGGCCAACACATTCATGGTGAGATCCAACATATTTCCCTGCATACTCCTCAGATTTGAAAACCACAAGTCACTTCTGAATGGACAAACTGCTAAGTCATATTCATAGCTATCTGCCTGGTGTGAGGAGGGACTTTGCAGCCCTGATAACATAATAGGTCCTGGCACTCGAGAGACAAGTAAGTGTTACCCCCTCCCTTGTCATTATTCGTGAGTATGGTAGCTGTGTACCTGATTGCGGAGTCACCAGTTTTTAGGACATTTCTATTTGCATTCTCAGAGCTTTTGGTAATGGAAGACTTATGGCCTACAGGGTGGTGACTTTTTGCTTTTTTTAATTCTCCAAGTCTTTTGGGATTCTACTACCATGACAGGAATGGTTCATGAAATTAATATTGTTTCAATCTTTGACGTTAGCCAGAAGTTCTCTTCACAGCACCCTCAATGTGCCCAGTAATGACTCCTGCAATTCATATAGTTAGTTACATGTATCAGTAACATATCTAAGTACAATTGTAAAGTCTTTTTTTTATAACACCCATTGCTGCTAGTACTATTGGAACTGTCTGGGTATCCTTCTTCCACATTGCCCTTGTTTCTGCCTGCAAATCCTGATATTTCATGACTTTGTGTCCCTCTATACTTAAAACATTGTAGTCACTGGGCGTAGCAATTTCAATGATCAATGCTACTTTTTTCTTCTTTTCATGGACCACTATATCTGGTTTTCTAGCATCTGTCTTTTGAACTGTTGGTAATGGGTGATCCCATGTTATATAAATTTAATCATTTTTGATAATGCTTTGTGGCTCATGTTTCCAATGTTTTTCAACTACTTCATTGTTGTAATGTTTGCATAATCCCCAGTGCAACAGTCTTGCCATATTATTGTGCATTTCAGTATACAATCCTTCTGCCATTAGTATATCACAACTAGCAACAAGATGTGAGACTGTTTCCAATGCTGTTTTACAAAACCTGCATTTGTCTGTTTCTTCTACTTGTTCAGTGGAGTTTGTAAACCAACTTGTACGTAGTCCACTATATTGGGCCACCAATATAAAACTTTCATCTTTTGAGTTAAATTCACCTCTCCTTAACCATTCATTTGTTCAATCCTAATCAACATGAGGTTGTTCCAAGAGTTTTTATACTTGTAACTATATTTATAGATTTTCCACATTTCTTGCCTTCAAATCTGATCCTTCACCTTATATTATTTCTTTTGTTTTTTGGCACACTCAGTTTCTGCCTGATGTTTAACTACCTCTGGTTTGATCCTTCACCTTATATTCTTTCTTTTACTTTTTGGCACACTACTTCTGGTTTGATTTCCATTCCTGCTTGACACTGATATACTTCTACTAAATTAAGCAGGGAAGTCATCTTAGACTTATTCTCCTCATGTTTTAAAACTTTCACTACACTTGGGTCTTGTGAAGATAGCAAATGTGTATGCAGTCCTATGTAGTCAGTTTCAAGGAAGCCCATACCACCTTCAGAATGGGGAATATATAGTCTTGGTATACACAGATTTTTATAAATCATTTGATGAGTATGAAGCATCCTTCTTGTTTTCCTGTCTAACTGATCCAAAACCTTTTGGGGCCAGTCAGTCACTCCAAAACTGTAAGTTAGGACAGGAATAACAAATTCATTTATAACTTGGACTTTGTTCCTAGATGTCAGCTCTGTTTACAGTATTAATTTTAGTCTTCTAAAATATTCCTTACAGAGCTTTATTCACATTTGTTCATGTTATATTGTTGATCCTTCATTAGTTCCCAAATATTTATACACTCCCTCTTGCTCAAGTTCTGTTTATTTATTTGATATTTGGTAACCTGAAAACAAGGCCCATATTCAGCGGAAGCCCAGGGAGAAAAGCTCTGTTACAAAGAGGAAAAAAAACACATTGAGAATAATTACAATAAGAGATACAATGTATAACAGATATTGTAAGATTGTTAAAATGTAACAGTAACATAAAGTAAAATTATGTGCACAAAATTAGTAAAGTTACATTATTCAAATTATAGACATGAGTATTGTATAAGTAAAATATCAATGTGGAACAAATGGCTGTGGGACCGGAAATTATACATAATGATGCTTTGATATGTTTCAGTAGACATTGAAAATTGTGTGTGCTAAACTTATTTATGTTAAGGAGTTAGGAGGTAAGGTGAGGAAGGAGAAATAAGTGGAGAAAGAAGAACAGAGCAGATGATTTAAGGTGGTTATATGGTGAGTAGAAAAAAAGGAAGAGGTAATAGGTGAACTGATAGGTAGTGTGAGGAAAGAAAAGAATGGGGGAGGAGGGATTTTAGTGCGAGAAAGGTGGAGAAGAGGGATTTAGTATAGTTAAAAGGGGTAAAGGAAGGAGCAGAGAGGGAGTAAAAAAGGGGAGTGGAGAAGGGGGTAAAGTATAGTTAAAAAGGGCTAGAAAGAAGGAGCAGAGGAGGAGTGAGGGGGTGTCCCAGCCTTCTGGGGGGGGGTTGGTTGGAAGAAGATGAAACTAGAATGTGACGTAAGAGAGAAAGAGAGTAGAGGGGAGAAAATGAAGGACAAGAGATCTAGAGTAGGCATAGGTGAGAAAGGAAAGAAAAAGGGGTCTAAAGTAGGCATGAATAAGAAATACTTATAGGGGGTAGATGAGGAAAAATAAAGAAAGGGTTAGTGGGAAAATATATTAAGATGGTTTGGTGCATTGGCAAATACGTGTGCTGAGAAGGAAGATTTTTATTGTGTATTTGAAATTGGTAAGATTTGATATGTTTCTAATATCCAGAGGCAAGGCATTCCAAAGTCTAACAGTATATTAAGACTATAAACATTGGCCTGCTTTTTTGTGTGGTCTATATAGACTTAGAAGTTTCTTATCTTCGGAATGCAGGGTCCTAGTTGGTATATAGGTTTGGAGAATGGGCTTTGTCAGGGCAGTTTTTGGGCTTAAATATTATTATGTGGGCAAAAGTTAGTTGGAGGTAGTTGAGATGATGGGGGAATTCGAGCCAGCTGAGTTTTGTAAGTGCTGTACAGTGATGCTTGTAGTATTATGCAGATGTAATTTGCAAATTTAGCAATCTTATTGTAGCAGGATTTGAGTTTGTTTTTTAGCATGTTTTGGAGGTTTGTTAGTATAGGGGCACCATATTTTACAGATTGTTGCCTATTTGGTAGATAGCTGTTAAACCATTGTTGAGATGATAGAGAGAGTTGTAGAGTGGACAATTGCTCTAGGAGGTTTGGGTGAGAGACTGTATCAAAAGCTTTAGAGAGATTGAGGAATAGTGCTGAGGTGTACTGGCCAGAGTCTCTTGCTTTATTGATTTTTTCCATACAGGAGACGAGTGCAGTTGATGTACTATGTGAGGGTCTAAAACCATGTTGAGTTGGAGTAAGCAGGTTATTAATTATAAGGTGATCAAGTAGTTGTTTGTGCATGCATTTCTCTAGAATTTTTGAAAGGGGGTATAGAATGGCGATGGGTCTGTAGTTGATTAATTTCCTTCCTTTGTGTAGAGGAGTTATAATAGATTTTCTCCAGATGGTTGGGACACAGGATTCTGTAATGAATCTTTTGAAAAGCATGGTAATGGGATATGCAATGGCACTGACTACAAGTTTCAAATATTCTGAGGGGAGGTTGCCAGCAGAAGGTGAGCAAGGTTTTAGTTTGTGTAGGAGTTTGCATATGTAGTTTGTGGATACAGGCTGTAGAGAGAGGCGAGGAGGGTGGAAGCTCATTGAGGAGGTACTGCAGGGGGGATAGGGGAGATGGGAGTTTGTTTTGTCAGAGGTTGGAAGAGTGGCGGGCACTTATTGTTGGGGATGTTAGGGGTGCTGGGCTTGGTGGGGGTCTCTCATTAGGCAAGCTATGCTGTCTATAAAATGGGTGTTGAAAGCTTCAGCGATTTGTGCTGGAGAGTTATGAATGGACAGAGTACGATTTTGCTTGGTACCAGGCGTAAGTAATGATGAGATGGTATTTCAAAACGTTTTTTGTTCTTTGTTTCAGATAGCTGTAGAGAGAAGAAATGTTTTTTATCATTATTTATACGTTTTTTGTTTAGTTGCGTAGCTCTCTGTATTTTTCTAAATTAACATAATTTTTATTTTTATGCCATTCTTTTCAGGCTTTATTTCTGGTTGCTAGCATGTGTTTTGTGGTTTTGGTTAGCCAGGGTGCGTGATTAATTTTTGTTCTTTTGGTACTGGTTGGGGCAAGGCTGTTGTCCCAAGCTGATGTTTTTCTTGGTGCTGCAGCTTTTCTGCTTTAAAGGCTGCTTTTGCACATTTATTAAGACCAAATGACATTCTTATATCATCTGAAAAAGTTTTGACGACTTGCAGTTGTGCTTTCAGTTCCACCTCTGATGAACAATAGAGTTTTAATTCATCCACAAAAAGAAAATGAGAAGTCTTTAAACGTGTTGTTTTCTGGGAGCCAAATTGTTGCCATGACCTAATCTGTTAAGTAGACAGCTTAATGGGTTAAGGGCAAGAAAAAAGAACAGCAGTGACTGTGACAAAAGGAGATGTTGCCAGAACAGAAAGCTGACATTTTGTAAATAACTATATTTTATTGGTGAATATCGAAATGGTTTATATCCAATGCTTGTGTCATTAATGTGTTAGAACTGTATGTCATGTGTATATCAAACTGCTTGTACAGATGTGTGTTGAAAAGATATTTGCAAACTACTGTTTGAAATGTAACCACAGTGTGCCCTACTGGAAGAGAACAGAAAGGTATATGCACTATTGTAACTGTTTAAATATATATATTTTAACAGTGGAAACTGGAATACAGGAGGTTAACGTCAGTCCAGCAAACTTCAGAAATAACTGAAATTAAATTACTTTATGGCTAGGCCATAAAAGATGGTATCTTTCAGTTTTCAGTGCAGCAAGAGACACAATGTCTGTACTAGGAAACTTTCTGTATTGTCTTTAGGGTGAACTAATTACTGGTCTTGAAAGCATGAAGGAATGCAATTGTTTTATGACTTCCAGCATCTGCCAGAGATCTGAGGAGAAGCCCTTGTCTATATATTTTTGCAGGTAGATGCTAAATACTGCCAGCTTTGGCAATGGGGGTTTTGGCCTGGGAACTAGAAGTCAGATGACAAGAAGTGATGACATTCTGCAAGCTATCCCAGGAGTAATATTTGAGATATTATTTTGAGAAGTCTCTTAGTGACACAGAGCATTCTGCATTATGTCTTAGACTTGACAACAACAAGATCCTTTCATCACACATCTGCCTTGCTCTAATGAAGTAAGTTTCTAGGGAACAGTATAATTCTGTTAGATACAGTCAGGAATATAGTGAGGTTTAATTTAGATGTTTTTCTTTATTTGTGTGAGCCTGTACTGCAATGTTATTTTAAATAGTTCCTGTTATTTTGAACTCTGATGTTACTGTTAAGGTATACAGATTATTTTCTTGTTCTTTTATTATTTATTATTAAATATATTTAAACCTTTCATTGTTGCTGATCTGTGTAGAGATATTTAAGGTTTAAGAGTACTTGGATATTTATTTGGTGACACTGTGGGGGCCACTCCTAAAATCCTTGCTCTTGGTCAAACTACCATTTGCATTAATATTAATATTACATAGCAAGATTGGACACCCTTTGTGAAGGGCCTTAAGGTAGCTGGAAGAAGGGTTCTGGTGGCAGTGAAAACTACCTTATAGCCTGAGCAAAAGGGGACATAGCTAGTAAACCTGTGCCAACCTTTCCCAGGTGTGTGTATGTTTGTGTGTGTGCAAATCAAAAATCTCAAAGAGTCAAAGTGTGTGTGTGTGCGTGCGTGCGTGTGTGTGTGTCACCTACTTGGGCAGGGTCACAAAGCACTGGTTAGACAGAGAGAGTGTTGGAGGACTTGGCTCGGAACCCTGGCTAAGGACTCAACTCTATAGTTGTGCCAGTGGGGAGTCTTATTGGGGATCTGGAGAAAAGTAGAGGAACCCGCTCCGGACTGACTGTGGTCTCTGTGTGGTCTTATGGGAAATTGCACTTGATGCAGTGAGCTGCATCTGGAAATACTGTGTGTGTGTACTTGTCATCCTGTCAGTGAAAGTCCCCCACTGTTGCCAGTGGTGTGGATTGAGGCTCCTTGATTACTGATCCAGTGGAGGATCGTAACATTTGGTGGGCAGTGGTGTGGATATTGAACTCCTGTAGTCTGTAAACAGTGGTCACTAAAGAAGGTGTTTGTACTGTCAAGCAGCCACATGGTGGACATTCAAAGTTTCGTATCACAATAGTTTTATTTATTTTTTGTTAGCTTAGTTAGTCAGGGAGAGCAGGCAAGGATGTCAGCATCAGCAGTGGATTATGGCAAGCTGACAAGGAGCCAGTTGGCTGAGATGTACCAAGCCAAAGGACTGATGCATGCTAACCTGACTAAAGTGGAAATGATTGCAGTCTTAGTCACAGCTGCATCACAGACCAGCAACCAGGAAGACAATCAGACTGGCCTTGGGGATGTACAACTCTCAGAAAATGGACAGTTCAGCTTTGCCTCAGATGACTTAAAAATCCATCTGGAGGTAAAGAGACTTTAACTGGAGGCCAAATGTTTGGAAATAGAATCAGCAGAGAGACTGCGGCATTTGGAGGTTGAAGCAGAATCAGTAGAGGGAATGCGGCGTTTGGAATTAGAATCAGCAGAGAGGCATCTGGAAGCAGGAGAAAATGAGAGGCAGAGGCAACATGAAAAGGAAATACTGACTCTTCACCAGGGTCATAGAGGTAATGGGGAAGAGAATAAATAAACCCCAGAAGCAAAAAACGTTAGTAACCTTCTTCCACAATTTACAGAGGGTGATAATTTTGATAGTTTTATTCATATGTTTGAAAGTGTTTCTAACACTGTAATGTTGACCAAGGACTCTGGGTAAGATTCTTGACCCCCTTCCTATATGGTAAAGCTGTAACTGCTATTTCTAAATTGTCTGATACTGATTGCTTAAATTATAATACATTTAAAAATGGTTTATTAGAGTGTTTTAAGTTAACACCTGAAGCTTATAGGAAAAAATTTCGTGAGCATAGGCACAAGGCAGATGAAAATGTGCGTGAATATATTGCTGAGTTAAGCACTTATTTTCATAGGTGGGTGAGTGGGTGTCAGGTCACTAATTTTGAAGGGCTAGCAGACATTTAGGTGAGGGAACAAGCCTTAGCACTTTGCCTGGGGACATAAGAATCTGGTTGGCAGGTAGGGAATGCAATTCCTCAGATGATTTGGGGAAAATGGGAGATCTATACTTAGCAAGCAGGGCATCACTGCACAGGAAAGGGGTACCCAGTGCTGCACATGTGTCTAAGGGAACCCATGGTGGGCAGCCTAAACTGCCTCAACAGTGTCCACCAGTAACAGGGCAAGCCACTAGTTCAGGTACATGGCCAGGATCAAGGGTTAAGTATTTTAAAGGTAACCAGTGGGGCCATGTAGCATATAGATGTCCATGAAGGCAAGGTGAGGAACAAAAGGTAGGGGAGCCAACAAGTGGGAATGACAGAATGTCGGCAGTGAGTTGTCTGGAGACAACGAGGGTACCAAACTACCACAAAAGGTTGTATCCTATCTTAGTAGATGGGAAACAGGCCACTGCTAAGAGAGACACAGCCTTTGGCCTAATCATTGTGAAGTCTGCAATGGTTAAAGAGGAGCACTACTTGCTTTGGCAGTCTACTGTACTCAGAGCTGTAAGAGGGACCCCATTCCAAGTACCTTTGGCTAGGGTTCACCTTGACTGGGAGGGTGGAAAAGGAAACAAGCAAGTAGGTGTGTTTGAGGGTATTCCCCAAGCCAAGACCTCTGCAAGGACGGCAAGTGCACAGGCTCAAAAAGCAACACCATAAAACACTAACAGCCAGCACTCAACTAGAGCAAATATCTTGTTTTAATGTACAAAAACAGACTGGTTTTGGTGTTTGAGGGTATCCCTGCAGATATCCTAATAGGGAATTATTTTGGTAATGCAGTACCTTGTGTGCATGTAGTTACATGCAGTCAGTCTTTGGAGACAGGCATGTGGGTTTGTTAGCTTGGGGAGACCCAGATAGACCGCACAGTTGAAGCCAGGACTGCTGAGGTGGCTACTTCAGGGATAGAGCTACCCTGTAGCAGTGAGACAGAAGGTGAGCCACAGCTGTTGGTGGATACTGATGTTCCCTTGGACAGAGTGACTGCAAGGGCAGAGGTGAGTAGTAGTAGTACCCAGGCTGACAGTGAGGCACCTCTGTCAGAGGATACCAGACTTCTTGTGGAAGGGGAGCTGGGAAGGGTTACAAAGAGAGAGTTGAGACAGGCTCAGCTCTCAGACCCTACATTACAAGGCTTGAGGGAAGTAGCCAGGGGGGCACCTGAGTCTCACGGAAAAGGTGAATCTGTATACTGGGACAAAGGGTTACTGTATAGAGAGTGGACCCCTGAAGGAGGGCTAGAGGATGAGAGAATACAACAGTTGGTAGTGCACAGAGCCTACCGTATGGCACTTCTAGCCATAGCCCATGGCATTCACTTTGCAGGTCATATGGGCATCAAGCCTACAAAAAGACATATTATGCAGAAGTTTTGTTGCCTTGGGATTTCCAGGGATGTAACAGGGTACTGCAGGACCTGTGAGCAGTGACAAAAAGTAGGCAAGGCAGGAGACAAGGTCAAAACTCATTTGATGCCTTTGCCTATGATTGAGGAGCCATTTCAGAGGGTAGCTATTTATATGGTGGGGCCTCTGAGAACCCCAAGTTCCACAGGGAAGACGTATATCCTAGTGGTAGTAGATTATGCTTCCAGATGTCCTAAGGCGGTGGTTCTGACCTCCATTGAGGCAGAAAAGGTGGCAAGTGCTTTGTTAGAGATTTTCAGCAGGGTAGGTTTCCCAAAAGAAATACTGACTGACAGAGGTGCCAATTTCATGTCAGACCTACTGACTTGTCTGTGGAAGCACTGTGGGGTGAAGTACCTAAAGACCACCCCCTACCATCCCCAGACTAATGGTCTGATGGAGAGGTTAAACTCTACACTAAAGACCATGCTCCTGGCATTTGCAGACCGGTTTAAGAGGGAGTGGGACAAATATTTGCCCCATCTTTTGTTTGCTTACAGAGAGGTGCCCCAAGAATCTGCAGGTTTCTCACCATTTGAGTTGCTGTATGGGCATAAAGAGTGAGAGGGCCCTTTGAATTTGATTTGCGATGAGTGGAAGGGTGAGTGTGAATCACACAAGGAATCTGTAGTGGCATATGTCCTAAACCTCAGGACAAAGCTCAGTGAACTCATGGGCTTGGCCCAGGATAACCTGGCAGAAGGCCAACAGCAGACAAAGGTCTGGAATGACAGGAATGCTTGAGCTAGATAGTATACTGTGGGGCAGCAGGTTACAGTTCTCATTCCTGTTAGATGCAACAAGCTGCAGGAATCTTGGGAGGGACCCTTCATAGTGGTAAGGAAGGTCAGTGATGTTAACTACGTGGTACAACTGCTAGGCAGGAGGCAGGGGCACAAAATGTACCATGTTAACATGATGAAACCTTACCATGATAGAGAGACCCTTGTGCTGAGTAATTGCAGCGGATGGCAGGAAGAATCTGAGGGGGATCTGGTGAGTGATCTCAGTGAGGCTCGGACTGACACCTCAGTGGAAGGGGTAGCAGTGTCCCAGCAGCTATCCCCTACCCGGGTTCAAGAAATCTGAGCAGTGTTACAGGAGTTTGGGGGCATGTTCACTGGGAGACCGGGGTGTACCCACCTGGTGCAGCACCATGTGGATACAGGACCCCAAAGGCCTATTAAGCAAGCCCCTTATAGGGTGCCCAAGAGAGTCAAACAGACTCTGAGGGAGGAGATGCAGGAAATGTTGGAACTGGGGGTGATTCAGGAGTCCACCAGGTTCTATGTGGACTACAGGAAATTAAATAGTCACACAGAGTCAGATGCTTACACCATGCCTAGGACAGATGAAGCCCTAGAGCAGCTGGGTAGGGCTAAGTATCTTACCACTATTGATTTTACCAAGGATTACGGGCAGGTGCCCCGGACTCCCAACACTAGAGAGAGGTCAGCCTTCATGACTCTTTTTCTGCTTGTATGAGTTCATGAAGATGTCCTGTGGGTTGAAAAATGCCTCAGTGACTTTTCAGAGGCTGGTAGATCATATCCTAACATGAACAGGAGATTTTGCCCTTCCTTATCTGGATGATATTGCCACCTACAGCCAGGGAGGTGCTGAGCAGACTATAGAAGGCAGGGTTGACCATTAAGCCCAGTAAGTGTCAGGTGAGTATGGCAGAGGTCTCCTACCTAGGACATAGAGTGGGGAGTGGTGAGATCAGACCAGAACCTGCCAAAGTGAAAGCCTTTCAGGCATGGTCTGCCCCTGTTACCAAAAAGCAAATGAGAGCATTCTTAGGGACAGCAGGGTACTACAGAAAGTTTGTCCCCAATTATAGTACCATAGCTGCTCCCCTCACAGACCTGACCAAAAAAAAAAACGAGGCCAGATAAGATAGTGCGGACCGTAGCATGTGAGCAGGCATTTCAGAAGCTTAAAGGGTTTTTTGGGAGGATCCCCATGTGTTATCCAGTCCAGATTACAGCAAATAATTTGTTGTGCAGGTGGATGCTTCAAACCATGGGGTGGGGGCTGTACTCAGCCAGGTTTTCTCAGAGGCAGAAGAGCACCCAGTGGTATATCTCAGCCATAGTCTCCAACCCAGAGAGGAATGCTATACAGCTGTAGAAAAAGAATCTCTAACCATAGTGTGGGCACTGCAGAAACTTCAGCCTTATCTGTATGGAAGGAAATTCACTGTATTGACAGACCACAATCCCTTAACATGGCTACATCAAGACATCCAGCAAAATACCAAGCTCCTAAGGTGGAGCCTAGGGTTGCAGGCATATGATATGACAGTGCAGCACCGCAGTGGGGCTAGCAGTGCTAACGCAAATGGGCTCTCAAGACAGGGAACAAGGTAATGTATTCCCAGATAGGCTCATTCCTCTCTAGCAACGTTTCTCAAGGGTCACTTGAAAAACTAGCTTGAGTCTTTGAAGGGGGGAAGAAGTGTTATGAAAGGAGATACTGCCAGCACAGCTAGCTGGAATTTTGTAAATAACTAAATGTGATTGGTGAATATCAAAATGATTTATATAAGATGCTTATGTTACAAATGTATTACAACTGTATGTCATGTGTATAACAAACTGCTTGTACACAAGTGTGTGTTGAAAAGGTTTTTGCAAATGCTGTTTGAAATGCAACCACTGTGTGCCCTACTGGAAGAGAATAGAAATGTACATGCACTATTATAACTGTTTAAATGTATATATTTTAATAGTGGAAATGAATACAGGAGGTTAACTTTAGTCCAGCAAACTTCAGAAAAATAACTGAAATTAAATGACTTTATAGCTAGGCCATAAAATATGGTATTTTTCAGTTTTCAGTGCAGCAAGAGACACAGTGCCTGCACTAGGAAACTTTCTGTATTGTCTTTAGGGTGAACTAATTACTAGTCTTGAAAGCATAGGTTCATAGGTTGGTATTAGGCTATCAGCCCTAGGGCGTATACAAGCCTAGCCATAACAATTCCCTGGCTATTTCTTCCCACACTATTTACTTCCCTGGACCCCTGTCTAGCAGGGCGACTGACGTGATCCCCGGGGTGAATTTCCTTTCTCCCATCCAATCATCAAGGTTTCTTTTGAAGAGAGCCAAAGAGGCACTCTGCTTGACATGTATGGGCAGTCTATTCCAGAGTCTGGGGAGTCTCTGGGTCAGGAACCTATCCCTCCAGCATGTTTTGTTTATTGTGATGACAAGGTTTAGATCCCTGGAGCGTGTGGCTCTGAGGGATTGGGATTTCTTTAAGTGTAGCATGTCCAACAGCTCTGGGTTTGACATGGCCTTGTATGTTAAGCAGAGATCGCCTCAGAGTAGACAATATGCATGAAGCAATGCAATTGTTTTATGGCTTTCAGCATCTCCCAGAGATCTGAGGAGAAACAATTATCTGTATATTTTACAGCTAAATACTGCCAGCTTCAGCAATGGGGGTTTTGGCCTGGGAACTAGAAGTCAGATGACAAAACATGATGTCATTCTGCAAGCTATCCCAGCAGTAATATTTAAGATATTATTTTGATTAGTCTCTCAGTGAGACAGAGCATTCCACATTATGTCTTGGCCCTAACAACAACAAGATCCATTCACTACACATCTGCCTTGCTCAATGAAGCAAGTTTCTAGGAAACAGTATAATTCTCTTAGATAATGTCAGGAAAATAGTGAAGTTTAGTTTAGATTTTTTTCTTTATTTCTGTGAGCCCGTACTGCAATGTTATTTTAAATATTTCCTTTGGTTTTGAAATCTGATGTCAGTGTGAAGATATACTGAGTATTTTCTTGTTCTTTTATTATTTATTATTAAATATAGTTAAAACTTTGATTGTGGCTGATCAGTGTAGAGATATTTAAGTTTTGAGAGTGCTTGCATATTTATTTGGTGACATTGTGGGGGCCACTCCTAATAGCCTTGCTGTTGGTCAAACTACCATTTGTATTATGTAAGGCCTTGAGGTAGCTGGCAGAAGGGTTCTGGTCCCAGTAAAAACTACAGTATAGTCTGAGCAAAAGGGGGCATAGCTAGTAAACTTGTGCCAGCCCTTCCCAGGGTGTGTGTGTGTGTGTGTGTGTGTGTGTGTGTGTGTGTGTGTGTGTGTGTGTGTGTGCGTGCGCAAATCAAAAATCTCAGAGTGTGTGTGTGTGTGTGTGTGTGTGTGTGTGTGTGTGTGTGTGTGTGTGTGTGTGTGTGTGAGTGTGTGTGTATCAGCTACTTCGGCAGGGATGCGAAGCACTGGTAGGACAGAGGGAGTGTTGACGGACTTTGCTTGGAACCCTGGCTAAGGACTCACCTCTATCGCTGTGCCAATGGGGAGTCTTATTGGGGATCTGGAGAAAGGTAGAGGAACTCTACACATACTGACCATGGTCTCTGTGTGCTCTTAAGGGAAATTGCACTTGTTGCAGAGAGCTACATCTGGAAATACTGTGTGTGTACTTGTCATCATCTCAGTGAATGTCCCCCAGTGTTGCCAGTGGTGAGAATTGAGGCTCCTTGATTACTGGTCCAGTGGAGGGTTGTCACAGTGACAAAGAATCACCTGGGAATATCCCCCTTTGAATTTTTATCTCTGGAATAATAATTTGTCCGTTATCATGACTTAACTGCCAAGTTGTGTGCCGCTGTTTCATGGTTGCTGTAATGTAATCGATCAATGCAGGGTGTATCTTATACATTTTTAAGTACTCTTTTATCCATGAATGTGGGATACTGTCAAATGCTCTTTTGTAGTCCGTCTAGTCCATACTTAGATTCTTCCCCTTTTTACAGTTCTCTATTATGACTTTATTTAACAACAAACTATCCTTTATTCCGTATGACTTTCTTTTGTTATCCTTTTGTTCTATTGCCATGACTGAGTTTTCTTCTAGATGCTGTAAACTCTTTCGGCATCGATTCCAGTGTATAGTTTATATGTCATCGGAAGGCAAGTTATTGGTCCTTAATTTTCAGGATAGCTTGCAGGTTTGCTGTTTAAGTAGGAGTATTTTTTTTCTTGTTGATAATCAAGTTGGTGTCTGTTTGGGGTGCGCATATAAATAATTCTTACTCATGGCTAAATCTTGATGTAAAGATGTCAATGCTTTTAGCCAGAAGTTAGGTACTGCATCTGGACCTGGGGTTTTCCATTAAGGAGTTTCTCTTAACTTTGTTTCAGTTTCTCTGACCGTTAGTTCATCCCATTTTATATTCTATACATTTGAACCTCTTATTCTGTCTTTTAGTTCTGGTATCCATTCAGCATCTTCATTATGTTCCACAGGATCTTCATAGATATTTCTCCAAAATGCATCTCTTTTTCATTTTTGGTGGTGTTTCAATTCCTTTTGCCTTGTTTCCCAATTCTGTATAAAACTTTTGTGAATCAATAAATTGCTTATTTTGTACTTTTCCTGTATATTTATCTGCATATCTTCTAAGTTTTTCTGCCTGTGCTGATATTCTAGTTTATTGTTTGTGATAGTGCTCAACAGATCCTGATCTGTTCTAATACCGCGCATTGCTTTTATCATGTCTAGCTTTGTGAGTATTTTTTGTTGATCTGCTCCCTCTTCTATACTCTCCTAACAGTGACACTTCTTGTCTTAATTGCTTTATAATTTTCTCTGTTCGATATTTCCATGGTGGCATTTGCTTTATCCCCTTCTTTTCCCTTACTGCCCTGTGTTTTTTTGGTAAGACTTTATCTGCTGTTAATTTAGCTGCACAGTAATATATCCTGTTTTATATCACATGATTCTATATGAATAGTCCTAATTACAGTGTTATTTTATCAAGCTTCTAACTTTTGGGGTTTTATTGACTTTCTGTAGTCTATTTCTTTCATTGATTTTAATGTCTGTCCATCTCTATTAAGTCAAGCAACTCTTCTCTTAGATAATTTTCTTCTAAACTGAAAGCACATTCTTTGCTCTCTATTTCCTGTGGGCATTCTATAGCAAGTTCCAGAGCATTGTCCTGTACCACATATTCTTCACTTTCATCCTGTGGCATCCGTTGCTCTTTCATATCGGAACTTACTTGCCTATTACTCCACAACATTGACTGCGTCAGAGTTGCCACAATTTCCTGTTCCTTCTTTTGCTGTGCAACTCAAACTGAACTTTTGTACTGGTTTCCTGTGGAAGGCTCAGAAGTATCTTCATATGGCAACTGATTGGATGTTTCCCGTTCCACTGGTTTCTCCTTAATCTGGGTATCTATCCATTGATTTGTCCTGCTGTGATGTTATTGGAATTAGATTTTCTACACTAAATCCTTCACTTTGTGGGTAATCCGTGACTTCAAATTCTTTTTAACTTCTCCATTACTAACCATCTTTTCTACTTTTCCTCTTTGTTGTCTTACTTTTTGTATTGTAAAATTTTCCATATCTGGAAGCCTTTGTATTTTTCTTCAAATATCTGTGGTGCTGCTCTTTTTGTATTGTTTAGTTTTACTTTCTCCTTTGCATAAATATTGCACAATATTAAATCTCTTTTATCTGATGTATCAGTCTTCATTCATACTTGACAGTTGAGTCTGGTTCTGATCCTCGGAACTGACTCGACCGTTATATCAAGCTCGCGCCAGCCAGAAACTCTGAAGCCAAGGCTACTCATACTGCCTCTCTTCCCTTCATCTTAAATCTCATTTGCCACGTAGAAAATTGGATGCATTAGCTGTGCTCTTAGCTAAGTGCTAAACTTATCTTTGATATATATATATATATATATATATATATATATATATATATATATCCCTATATAGGTCTGTATTTGTCTAAATAGTTGTTCGTTCTCCTTTTTAGTTATTGTTAGTGGAGTGTATTGGTTGTGAGTGTTTGTATAACCTTTTTTCTCTTACCTTTTCTACGTAGTTCCACTTACCATCATTGGTATAGGCCCTTCCCTTTCCTCTACCTCTGGTAATTCTTAGATACCATCGCTGGTATCTTTATTTTTCCCTCCCTCCTTCCTTTTATTACCGTCGTAGGGATATTTTCTAGGTTCCATTGCTGGTACATTTAAAAAAAACTGTATTCTGTACTCCCTGTTTTTTCCGTTAATGTTTAAGTGTGTGTGTGTGTCTGTGTGCATGCCCTTTAGCTGTTTTTTGAAAGATGGCTGAAAAACAGAAGTGAACCACAGGGTTCAAGCAATGTGAGGACTGTGGCAGAGAGAGGCCCAATTTTCAATGGGCATTTTTCATGTCATTATTGTTTAGGTGTCCCTCATTTGGAGCTACAATCTCCTTGAGAACTCTACAAGGGTTTCAGTGCTCACACCCTTGCAGAGAGGCGAAACCAACTTACTCTGGGAGGGGGCTCATTGGAGTGGGGTGTGACCCCCGGTTCCAAGGTTGTCTTTCTTGGTTTGGGCTCCACTCCCTCTTCAGGTGGGACTGCCTTCCAGGTTATGAAGAGTGCCCTGGCCTCAGCAGGCTCACAGTTGGCACCAACCCCGTTGGAGTGTCACATTTATGTATCCTCTGGCTCGTAGCTCTCACAATCTGCTACCTTGGGGCAGCGGGCACAAAAGCAGCAAGATACCCTATTACAGGGTCCCCCATATTTGGAATCCTCCTCAGACCTTCTCCCTGAGGAGCCACCCTGTAAGAGATTTTGCTAGAGGAAGCACCTGGATTCTCCAGAATATTCGGTCACTGAGGATACAGATTTCGATGAAGGGGAGGGGTCCCCTTGGTCACTTCCTGAAGATGTCTCCTTCGGAGACATCCTGGAAATTCTGAAACAGAGGGGTGATTGGAACACCACAAACCCATCTTCCAAGGATTCTGTTTCCTTGCAGACTTTTCGTGCCGGGCCTTCTACTTCTTGGGTGACCCCTCCTGCCAATGAATTGATCAAACTCATTGTGCAGCGTGCATGGAAGGCTCCTGATACCATAGAGTCAATTCTCCGGAGACTGGACAAAATGTTTTCAGCACCAGAGGTCCAGCCCCATTGGTTGAAGGGACTAACAGTGGATGCCATGGTGATGGTGGCTGCCACAAAAAAGGAACTCACCGAAGAGAGTCCAACTGTCCCATCCTCCAAACTGAAAGTACCAGGCAATGGACAGATTCGGGAAGCAGGTCTTTGCTTCAACAACCTTCATCATAGGCCCTTGAACTTTTTGGCACACTTCACGCGACTCCAAAGAGATCTGATAATTGAGCTTTCAGAGACCCTAGTGGAAGCAGTGTCTGACAAGGTCTGCATTAAAGTTGCCTCCCAGCTTGCCACCATAGAGTCGATCTCCAGCTCGTCCATGCAGCTTATTGCACATACAGCTGAAGGGACGTCCAGGGCAGTGGATACAGGCATTGCCATTCGGCATCACGCCTGGATGCACTTATGTGACTTTATGGACCCCTTCAAGTCTTCCTTTATCAGTGCTCATGTTGATGCTACTTCATTATTTGGCCCAAACGTCAAAGACACATTGACGAGGTGTAAGAAGGACGGAAAGACACTTTCTGCTGTGGGCGTCCATTGTTTCACTCCTTGACGACCTTACTCCAGGAATCAGAGGAGTGGAAAGATGTGGTTCAGAAAGTCCCAAGGGCCTTTTTGGGACACACATGGTGAGTATTCCACCTGGGGCAGAGGGGGGAACTCTTCAGGAAGACACCACTCCCATGGCACAGGAGGCCTGCACAACCTGGGTTCCAGGGATTCTTTTTCTGGACAACCCTACTAGCGCTCCTGAGTGGCAGCCCAATTGCTTACCTCTGGAAGCAGTTGGGGGAAGAGTCTCTGTACACCATTCAGCCTGGCACACAATAACATCGGATTCCTGGGTGTAGACAATAATTACCAAAGGTTACCATATCTCCTTCAGTCTTTATCCCAAACCACAAAGGCGAATCCCCTATGTTCCACCCAGTCAGATGGATATAGCAGCACTAGAATTTCAAAAGCTGCTTCCAAAAAGAGTCATCCAAACAGTCCCACAAGACCAATAGGATCTGGATGTTATTCAAGATTCTTTTTAGTGCCAAAAAAGATGGGACTGAAGGCCAATCTTAGACCTCAGTGTACTGAACAAGTTTGTACAACAGATAAAATTCTGGATGGTCATGGTTCAGTCTATCCTTCCTTTTCTGGAGAAAGACAATTGGATGTGGTCCATAGATCTTCAGGATGCGTATTACCACATAAAAATGGACAAACACTCCAGAAGATATCTCCGCTTCTGGCTAGGAGCTAGTCATTACCAATTTCGAGCACTGCCCTTTGGTCTCACCACAGCCTCCAGGGTGTTCACCAAATGCATGGCAGTGGCAGCAGCTCACTTAAGGCTACAGAGATTCCGTGTGTTTCCATATTTAGATGACTGGCTCCTCACCGCCCCCACTAGGCATCTGCTGCTTTCTGCTTTGGACTCCATTCTAAGGCATGCAAGTTCTTAGGCATCTGAATAAACAGGGAAAAGTCAAAACTATCCCCCCACACAGGACATAGAATTCATCGGAGCAAGGCTAAACACAAAATCCTGCATGGCTGCTCTTTCTCTTCACAGACTCATCCACTGTTCCACCCAAGCCATATAACAACCGATGTAAGCAGGATGTATCTTGGTGGATGAAGCTAGAAGACAAATTATAGAGCCGTCCCTCCCCTCCCCCCTCTCAGCCCAAGGCCGTAGTGACCACAGATGCATCCCTGATAGGGTGGGTGGGAGGGCATTTTCAGGGGAAAGACAGTCCAAGGCACTTGGTCTCTTCAAGAGGCCAATTTGCGTATCAGTGTCCTAGAACTGAGGGCAGTGTTCTTAGTGTTGCAAGCATTCCAATATGCCCTCCCTTCAGGGACAATTGCTATTCAGTCAGACAACATGTCAGTGGTCTGGTACATCAACAAACAAGGGGGAACCAGATCATACCCTTGATATCGGGAAGCCCTAAGAGTTTGTCAATGGGTAATCACTTCTAACCGCTTTCTGAAAAGCACATTCCGGGGAACTCCAGCCTGATTGTGGACAAACTAAGTAGATGCATTCTCCTGCCTCACGAGTGGTCTCTCAATCCCAACATAGAGACAAAGATCTTTCATCAATGGGGGTCAGCCTTGCTGCGATCTGTTTGCCTGTCCCATAAACCACAAATGCAGCAACTACTTTGCCCTCCTAGTTCCCCCTCGTGGGGGGTCCCTGAGAGATGCTCATCTCCACGATTGTCCCCCAGGACTTCTTTATGCCTTCCACACCAATCCCTCTAATTCCCCAATTTGTGAAGAAAGCCCAACGGTTGAGAAGCAAAGTGATTCTCATTGCACCTTACTGGCCCTGTCAGGTCTGATTTCCCTTTCTCTGGCCTCATTTAGTTCACTGTCTGTGGATTCTGGATCCAACTCCAGACCTGTTATCTCATTCGCAGGGCCTGGTCCATCCCAACCTACAAATTCTCAAGCTGATGACGTGGTTTCCCCACTTCCAGTAATTGCCAGGCAAAATAATTTATCTTCCCCAATACAAAAGATACTTCTGGCTTCTCATAAACCATCCACCAGAAAACTTTATCTTCGTAAATGGAAGAGATTTGTGTTTTGGTCTGATGAAAAGGGTTTGATCCTTTCTTAGCCTTAATCGATAAGGTCTTGGAATACTTAACTACCTTATTTCAGTTGGGAGCTTCTACTTCTACCAATAGAGTTCATTTCCCTGCCATTTCAAATTTCCATAACGAATTTGATGACCATTCCTTGATATCTCACCGTCTTTGCAAAACATTTCTTAAGGACACTTTACATTTGAAACCGCTTTTCAAAGAGCCCATTGCGCCTTGGAATTTAACATTGGTCTTACAATTATACAATGTTTAGTCCATCAGCCTTTTGAGCTAGCAGCCACCTGAGATATCAAGTTTTTATCTTGGAAGACTCTATTCCTGGTAGCCATCACTTTAGCCAGGAGAATTTCAGAGTTGCAGGCTTTGTGTGAAAAACATCCGTATGTCATTTTTCGCAAGGAGAGAGTATCACTCAGACCTAATCCCTCCTTTCTACCTAAAGTAGTGTCAGATTCCAATATTAATCAGATCATAGATTTACCAGTCTTCTTCCCAAATTTCTTAAATAAGGGAGAATATTGCTTACATTTGTTGGACGTACACAGACAATTACATTTTTATTTGGATAGAACAAAGCCACGTAGAAAATCAGGCCAACTGTTTCTATCCTTTTCAGGTACTAGACTGGGCAAACCAGTTTCAAACATTACTCTGTCAAAATGGTTGAGAGATTGCATTACTTTCATTTATAGCCCAAATCAGCTGGACTTATCAACAAAAATTAAGGCACATTCTACCAGATCTGTTTCCACTTCAGTAGCCTTTCATTCCAGAGCTTCTATGGATGATATATCTGTAGCTGCAACTTGATCTACCCCCCCATACCTTTATCACTCATTACAAATTGGATACGGTCTCCAAGGGAAGAGCATCCTTTGGCTCTATGGTGCTCGGGAATATCCTTTCCTAGGGCCTCCCAGGGTCTAAAGTAGCTAGGGATTCTGTCCCAACAGTCAAGTATGAATGAAGATTGACAACATCAGATAAAGAAGTTATGCTCTTACCATAACGTTCCATCTGTGTTGTCAATCGTCATCCATTCTTGACATCCCACTCTCTTACCCCCTCTAAGAGACTCCTGGAGGTTCATAACTAGTCCTGGGGCTCTACTAGGGTTGTTGCTCAGAAAAAGCTTCCATGATTTTCTACCTTATGGGCAAAACTCGATCTGAGGTGAAGGTAAGAGAGGCAGTACGGGTAGCCTTGGCTTGAGAGTTTGTGGCTGGTGCAAGCTTGATATAATGTCCAAGTCAGTTCCGAGGATCGGAACTGAACCCCACAGTCAAGAATGAATGAAGATCGACAACACAGATGGAACATTATGGTAAGAACATAACTTTGTTTTCTTTCCCATGTCCATATTTCTTCTTCAGATATCTCGTGCTGCATCTGTTTCTCCTTAATTGGGGAACTCGTTGCTCCATCATGCTGTGATTTAACCTGTGTTAGACAGACTTTCTACACTAAATCCTTCACTTCACAGGTATTCCATAACTTCAATTTCTATTTTTTAACTTCTACTTTACTAGTTTTCTTTTCTACTTTCCCTCTTTGTGATCTTATTTTTGTTATTGTGAAATTTTTCATATCAGGATGTCTTTGCCTGTATTTCTCTTTGAATATTTTTGGGGCTGATTTTTTGCATTGATACATTTGGCTTTCTCCTTTGCATAAATATTGCACCATATCAGATCTTTCTTTCTTTCCCATATCCATATTTCTTTTTTATACCTTTCAAAAATCTTTAGATTTTGTTCTTTATATTTTTACACATCTTCAGTTGCTTCTTTTTCCAAACTGCCCAAGGTTTCTTAATCTATATATTGTTTTTCATAAATGTGTTGTATTAATGAACACAAATTTTTATTTAATGCTTCTGCCAGTTTTTCTTGTGCATTTATTTTTCTTTCCACCATTTTTTCTCGTAATCTTTTTGTTTATCTTCTGTCTGGAAATTCTGGGCTTCTTGCATAATAGTAACAAAACATAATTTATTTCTTATCCTCATAAGTCGACTCTATCATCCTTATGGCTCTTTTTGGCCTATCTGTTTTTGTGAATTTTGTAGACTACTACTTCCTTATACAACTTGGGGGGTATCCTCATCTTGGGCATGGCCTAAGAGTGTTTCTCTGTCTTGAGAATTCTACAGTCTCATTTTTTCCATTCCTGGCAAAAGTGCTCCTACCAAGATTGGGCACTTTTATATCCTGGGTCTTGCGTACCCAGCTATCTTTTTTATTTTTTAACCTACTTCTGTCCGATATATGCTATATAAAATACAGTCTATATATAAGTGTCATCTTGGTGAGATTTTGTGAAAAAAAGGGTCCACCTTGTGAAGGTACTTACCAAGACATGAGGATGAATTAAATTCCAGCAATACTACTCTCCTTTGCTTGCTGATTTGTCACGTCTCCATTCGGACCTGATAGTGGAGTCACCAGTTATAGGAACATTTCTATTTGCATTCTGTAAGCATTTGGTAGTGGAAGACCTATGGCCTATAGGCTGGTGACTCTTTGCTGGTGAGAGGGTAGTGGTAGTATGTAATGCATTTATGCTAAGACTTGATCCTTCTAGATCTAGGAGTTTTTGGAAAAGATTTTTTGACAACATCAGTGTATAACTGGTTTGGTGGGTACATTATATGTGTTTATAGCATTGTGTTTTGCTCACATATATTTGTTTTAAGTGAGAGAGTTTCGTTCACGTTAAAGTTACATGTATCTTTCAGAGATTCTGTTGTGAGTATTGAATATTACTTCACTGTCTGTGATCATTAAGCAGTTATTGGTTTACCTAAGGACACTTGGTGTAAAGAGATTGGCTACAGATAGGACCAAAGCTAATTTGACATCCATATCAGCAAGGTGATTTTATTTCTTGAAGATTATCTAACATTTAGTTGACTGATTTAACTAATGCTCAGAATCTGAATGGAGGTTACAAGCAATAGCTGGAGGCAGGCAGAGTCAATACTAAATGAAATGTTACACTCAGAAGTTAGATATTTTTACAGCTTAGTATGTGAATAAGAGATATTTCTGTTCTGCTAGAGGGTGAGAGACTTAAGTTTTACCAGCATAGTGAAGGGATACACAGGGATTTGAAACACAGGTTATAACAGTCACTAGTACAATTTGTAATAATAGCTAAATATATATGTATTTATGTGTAAAATGCATTGTCCACCATCTCTGCACAATCTAACAGCACATAATCATAAAACGGGTGCACCAGTATTGTGCACAGAGGTGCACAGCGCAGCAAGGTTGAATGTTGAGTGAGGAGACTGATAACTGTAAGGGGGATAATATGGAGTGATAATACTGTTGGCAGAGTTGATTTGAGTGTCTTGCATCAAAGAAGTGCGTTATCCACGTGATGCATGAGGTGCAGCTCAGTGCAGCCTAGCAAAAGGGGAAAGCAGGGCACTGCCTTTTAAGCAGACAAGACAAAACCTAAAAAGAGCCATTCAGATTGAATTTTCTTGTTCCCCAGTATAGACAATTGCCCACAGCACTAATCAGTTACTTTCTGTCACAAACAGCAACACTTAGTGCAAAATTAGACTTTCCTTCTAGCACAAACAAAAGTAAAGGCAAATTAGTTTAGCCTGTAATTTAGATGCAAGTATAATTTCACTTCCCTGGATGCAGAAGGGATCAGAAGCAAGGATGTTAAGTTGTCCATCTCGCTTCGTTCTTGCTGTTTGGGTTCGGAGCCGAGGATCTTCTATAGCTCGAGAGCTGTTTACTGGCTCGAGGCTACCCCCTATCCCAGAATGCCCAGCGTCAGCTACCCAGATCTCGTTTGCTGCTTCAGCTGCGAGGTTGCTTTGTTACTGGCTCAGGCTTAGTACAGTTTTTTCTATTATTCTATTTGTTGTTTATTCTTAAAAATTTGTCAAGTTTTTTGTCAAGTTTTTTCTAGATATATTACTTTATCCCTTATCGCTTTCTTGTGTGTTGTAGCTTTGTTAGCCGTCGCTCCATAACTCGCAGGCCTTCTGTTTCCCCTGAACTCATTTAAATTAGAGAGCCCCCCCCCCCCCTTAGGACAGCCGTTTAAATTAGAGGCTCTCCTTTCTTTTCCTTAACTGTTAAAAAAAAAAAAAAAATGTTTGTTTCTTAGTTTTGTAGTATAGCTTTTTCTTATTGTTGTTGTGGTGGTTGTTAGGAAAATGTTTAATATACCAAGGTATCTGGCTTCAAAAAGTGTGACTCATGTTGTCAGAAAATGTCTCTGACAGATGGGCACACTAGTTGTGTATATTGTTTGGGCGCTGTTCACCTGCAGGACTCCTGTTCTATATGTCACGTTTTTAGTCCAAGGGTCCTGCAGGAGCGCAAAACCAAATTAATCCTTCGGGGATTATTGAAGCCTCAGGATTTTCCGGCTAAAAGTACTCAGCCAGCGAAATCCCCTAAGTCTGTCAAGCCGTCGGCTCTATCTTCGGAGCCGACTCCTTTACTTGACCAACAACAAATGTCGGTGCCAGGCAACTCCTCCGTCGGCTCCATCTGCTATGTCGGAGCCGTCTCGGAGCCATAAGAGACTGAGGTCTCTGTCCTTGGAGTCCATCCACTCAGCACCTCAGTCACCCTTGTTACAGAGTGAACGTAGCCATCATTCTTCCCACTCCTCTCGATCCTCTAGATTATCGGATCATGATGTGGAGAGAGTAGTAAGTAGGTTGCTTAAGTCACAGGCCCTGGAAAAATTACTGTCCAGTCCACCTCAACAGGTATTGGCTCCAACCGCCTCTATTTCAGTTCCTCCTCCGACTACATTTAGCTCGGAGCAGGAGACCATGGATCTGCAGGAAGTAGAACTGTCAGCACCAATCATCATCTCTCCTTCGGTTCCGACGTTGGCTCCGATTACCTTGATTGTACCTTCTATCGAAGGATATGGGCACCGGGGCTGTCTCGTCAGCAACGAGGGGGGAGTGGCATCGGAACCTTGTCCGACCCCGTTCTCCCCCTCGGAGCTTCGGCGCAGGTGAGCTCAGCTCCAAGATCTGCCTCGGAGCCATCACCCTCGACGCGGAGAAGGACTCCTGTTTCTTTGGAGCCGGAGCTTTCTCTGCCTAGAGGTCAGGATGCCTTCAAGGTCATGCGGAGTGTGCTGTCCTCTGAAACAGCTCTACTGCCAGCTCCATCGGCTCCTCCCCCCATGGTGTCTGTTCAAACCTCTACTCCTCCTCCAGACCCCAAGTGTAGGGAATCTATGCCCCAGGACACCCCATTGGGTGATCCCTCTTCTTCCGAAGCCTCCCCTGATCACTCGGAAGAGCCTCCCGGAAGAAGAAGTGCAAGAGGAAGCACATAGACTCCCCTGAGTCTGTCACCTTAGATACAGACATGGATGATTCGGAAGGGTCCCCAAGGTCCCCTTCTGAAGATGTTTCCTTTTTGGACATCCTTGAAATGCTTAGACAGAGGAGGGACTGGACTTCCCTAGCCCCTACCAAGGACAAGTCCGTATACCTGGATGCATTCGGTTCCTGACCTTCCACCTTCTTTCGATCCACTCATGTCTGTAGTGGTTCGAAAGGCTTGGTCAGCTGCAGATTCTGTGGAACCTACTCTGAGGAGACCAAACAAATTTATTACAGCCCCCCAGGACAAACAATTCCTCTCCAAAGGTGTGCCCATTGATGCCATGGTGGTAACAGCAGCCACCAGTTAGCAGAAACCTCTTCATCTGTTCATCCTCCAAACAGAGAGTCTCAGACGATGGACAGATATGGAAAGCGAATGTTTGCTTCACTGACCTTTTCAATGAGGTCCCGGAACTATCTATGCCATTTTTACACATCTTCAAAGGGATCTCCTGAAAGAGCTTGGAGATACCCTTCAAGATCCTACAGCTGAGGGAGTACCAGCCAAAGTAGCTTCTCAGCTTGCGACTCTTAATTCTATAGTCAACTCCTCCATGAGGCTGACTTCCTATGCAGCCGATGGAGCGAGCAGAGCCGCAGGGACAGGTGTGGCTCTCAGGAGACAAGCTTGGATGCGGCTGTGTCATTTTGTGGAACCCTTTCAAGTGTCCTTCACCAATACTCCCTTTGATGGCTCCTTTCTCTTTGGGCCTCAGGTGAAAGACACGTTGACCAGGTGTGAGCAGGAAGGCAAGGCTCTCTCTGCCGTGGGAGTCTGTTTTTCCACCCCTTGCTGACCTTATCCCAAGGGTCAGAAGAGCAGAAAGATGTGGTTCCGAAAATCCCAGGGACCCTTGCCTGACACACGTGGTGATTTTTCCCCCAGGGGCAGAGGAGGAAACAACAATAACAGGCGCCGGCCTCGTGGCAGAGGGGGACCACAAAACCAGGTTGACAGAGAAACCTTCTCTGCCAAGTCCTTCCAGCATCCCTGAAGGGTTGCCCGACTGCTCACCTCTGGAGGCAGTCGGGGGAAGACTTTTGCTGTACCCAAAAGCCTGGCAAAATATAATAAGTGACAGATGGGTACTATCCATTATATCCGGAGGTTACAAAATTCCCTTCCATCATTCCCCCATAGAATCAAAAAAGCTCATCCCAGATGTCCCACCCAATCTAAGGGATCAAGCAGTCACAGAAGTTTCAACACTGCTAGAAAAAAGAGCCATTCAAGAAGTCCCCGCAGACCAACTAGGATCCGGAACTTACTCAAGATTCTTTTTAGTACCAAAAAAGACAGGGGACTGGAGACCAATACTGGATCTCAGCAGATTGAACAAATCTGTACAAAAAGAAAAGTTCCGGGTGGTGACACTGCAGTCCATTTTCCCTTTTGTGGGTCAGGACAATTGGATGTGCTCGATAGATCTTCAAGACACGTACTACCATATCAAGATGGACAGACGCTCTAGAAGATTTCTTCGCTTCCGAGTATGGGCCAGTCATTACCAGATCAGAGCTCTGCCCTTTGGTCTCACATCAGCCCCCAGGGTGTTCACCAAGTGTATGGCAGTAGTCACGGCTCACCTGAGGCGTCAAGGAATCTAGGTGTTTCCCTATCTAGATGACTGGCTCCTAACTGCTACCACCAGGCATCAGCTCTTAGAGGCACGGGATTATACAATCGCCACATGCACTCAACTAGGCATTTAAGTAAATTTCAAAAAATCTGCCTTGTTGCCCTGTCAGTCTATCACATACATAGGAGCAGAATTAAACACAAAAGAAATGTTTGCAAGATTACCATAGGAAAGAGTTTCCACTATTCATCAACAAGTGTTAATTCTAATGCAGAGCAAAAGGATTCAAGTCAGATATGTCCTCCAAGCTCTAGGCTCCATGGCAGCTGCCATTCTTCTTGTCCCATTAGCATGTTTCCACATGAGAATCCTTCAGTTGCTTCTTTTCACGCAGTAGTCTTTCCAGGAACTACCCATGTCTCACATGATCCTGAGCACAGAAACATGCAATAGGCACCTTTCTTGGTGGATGGTCTCCCCACTAGTAATTCGGGGCAGACCTTTCATACAACCCCCTCCAGTAGCCACAGTGACGATGGACGCCTCCCTGATTGGGTGAGGGTGGGGGACATTATCTAGGCAGGACTGTCCAAGGCACTTGGCAACCTCACGAGTACCATCTGCATATCAGTGTCCTAGAAATGAGAGCGGTGCTCCTAGCATTGCAAGCCCTTCAAGACTCTCTTCCTTCCAGGACCATTGCAATTCAAACGGACAACATGTCAGTGGTGTGGTACATCAACAAAAAGGGCGGGACCAGGTCTTAACCCTTGTGTGGAGAAGCACTCAGAATGTGGCAATGGACAATTTCCTCCCAACGTTTTCTGATAGCAATGCACATCCCTGGGAAATCCAACATCATAGTGGACAGGCTCAGCAGAGCTATCCTCATGCCTCACGAGTGGTCTCTGAATCAGGAAGTTGCGGATCTTATCTTCTGCAAATGGGGACAGCCTTGCTGCGACCTATTTGCCACTCCTCTCAACAACAAATGCAGCAGCTACTTCTCCCTACTTCCTCTTCCAGGTCATATACCCAGAGATGCTGCAGTCCACGATTGGCCTTAGGGACCCCTTTCCCCTTTTGCCCCTTTTCCCCTAATACCAAGACTCATACAGAAAGCAAAATCGTTGGGTTGCAAAATGATCCTCATTGCCCCATATTGGCCTTGACAGATATAGTTCCTGTTCCTGCACCTCCACCTTCTGGATCAACTGTGGATTCTGGACCCGGTTCCAGATCTTCTGATTCATCAATCAGGTGGGTTGCACCAATCCCTTCAAACTCTCCAGCTTACAGCTTGGTTACTCCAGTTCCAGTCTTAGCCAGGCTTTCCAGTATCTCCCCAGCAGTCTGTGATATTATTGTTTCCTTACATAAGTCTACTACGAGGAAAACGTATGCTAGTAAATGGAAACGGTTTTCTTACAGGGCAGAATCTAGAAATTTGGATCCTTTCTCAGCCCCAGTCCATGAAATTCTTGAATTTCTAGCACAACTCTTTCAGTCTGGTGTGGCTTCCACTACCATTAGAGTACAGCTAGCTGCCATTTCTAATTTTCATATCGGTATGTTTAATTCTAGCATGATGTCTCATAAGCTCTGCAAGGCCTTTATGAGAGGAACATCTCTTCTTAGTCCCCCAGTTAGAGATCATCCTCCTCCTTGGGATCTCAATTTAGTTTTAGCTTCCTTAATTTTGCCTCCCTTTGAACCGGCAGCATCACGTTCCTTAAAATTTCTTTCTTGGAAGATACTTTTTCTGGTCGGTATCACTTCAGCTAGGCGTGTCTCCGAACTTCAAGCACTATGTGTTCGTCCTCCTTACCTGGTGTTTCACAAGGACAGAGTTTCTCTGAGGACTAGTCCATCCTTTATTCCTAAAGTCTGCTCAGAGAACAATTTAAAGCAATCCATAGATCTCCCAGTTTTCTTTCCCAGTCACAGCAACAAGGCAGAATACAAGCTCCACCAAATGGATGTGCACAGACAATTGCGTTTTTACCTCCATAGAACTAAGGAACTAAGAAAGTCAGACCAGTTATTTCTTTCTTATGCTTTCAACAAACAAGGCCTCCCGGTTTCTAAGGTGACCTTATCCAGATGGTTATCTGTTACGATTGCCTTTATTTATCAGTTATGAAATAAAGAGCTACCAGCTAAACCAAAAGGTCATTCTACTAGAGCATTAGCCATCTCTGTAGCCTTTCAGTCTAGGTTGCCCATATACTCAGTCTGTGCAGCTGCCACTTGGGCAAACCCTCACACTTTTATCTCTTATTACAAAGTAGATATGGTCTCCCGGAGCAGAGCTTCCTTTGGTTCTGCTGTTCTGAAGAGTCTGTTCCAATGAGCCACCCGGGATTTTAGGTGCTAGAGACGCTGTCCCAAACAGCAAGAACGAAGGCGAGATGGACAACTTAAAATAAAGCAGTTATGTGCCTACCATAAAGTTCCATGTTAGTTGTCTTCATCTCACCTTCCTTCTTGCGTCCCTCCCTTCTTCCCCCTTTCTAGAGGATTGAGAGGAGTTCCTTTTTTTGTTTTCACTGGCAGAGTATCTTTTATTAATTCACATGCTAGGTAATTTATGACTCTTTCCTTGTTTAGGTGCATTGGACAACCAGTTTTTAGGTAACTGGTTACTCTACTTATGTCTAGTGTGCGCTATCACAAATGAGATCTGGGTAGCTGACACTGGGCATTCTGGGATAAGGGGTAGCCTCGAGCCAGTAAACAGCTCTCGAGCTATAGAAGATGGTCGAGTCAGAGCCGAGGATCGGCTCCGAACCCAAACAGCAAGAAAGAAGTCGAGATGAAGACAACTAACATGTAACGTTATGGTTGGTACATAACTGCATTTTTCATGTGATAAAACTCAGTCACAGCAGGAGGCCTGCTGCACAACTGAGTGCAGCCAGCCCAGCAAAATTAGAGCATGGATGCAAGCAAGGCACTGCTAATTTAAACAGACAATAGACATAGTAAAAGTAGCCAATCAGTTGGAGTTTTATTGTTCCTTGGGTCAGCCAGTCACCCAAAGTACCGGTCACTTGCTTCCTCTCAAAAAGTCACAACACTTAATCCAAAACTAGACTTTCCTCCCAACATAATCTAGTAGAAACAAATTAGTTTAGCTGAGAATTTAAATATCAATAAAAATAAAATTCTAGTTCCTTGAATGTGGAAGGGATCAGTTGCAAGGTGCAAAATAGAGCTCAGGCACAACTAAAGCTCCACTAGTTAAATAGACAAAAAAGCTAAAGACAGCAAATCAGCCTGAACTTGTTTTCTGGGTCATCCATTTGCCCCAAACTGCAGTCAGTTATTTTTTGTCACGTAGAACAGCACTTAGTACAGAATTAGACTTTCCTTCCAGCGCAATCAAGTAAATACATTTGTTAATTGGTAAGCTGCCTGCACACATACACTTCATTTTCATGAGCAATCAGTGACTGTGTCTATTTAAAGATCAAGTACAGGGGAGCTGTTTAGAAATGCACATCAGAAATCACTTTTAGCATAAGTTTACAAAGCTTAACTTCACATTTTATTTCCATGTGTTATCTCATCGTTACTGCTTCATATTTTAATAAATCCACCTAGATTTTGTCTTTCCATGCATACAGAGTGCAACACCACCTTCTTTTTCCTGTACAGAAAGCAGATCTTCAGTGTCAACTAGTGACATTGCCTGGGTGATGGAACCACTAGTTGCAGCGTGAATGGCATCCCTTTACCAAACAAAATGTTTACAGTGGCAATCCTTCCTTTTTTCACAATTTTTTAGGGATCAGGTCGGTGGAGATTTACAATTTATATTACTTTTTTATGTGTTGAATGACTGTTTTTATGCTGTGTTTTTCCCTTTCATAGGTTCATACTAAGCTAACTGCCAGTGCAAGCCATTTTAAGCCTAGCCAGTTATCCCTTGTGAGACTCAAACCCTGCACCTTGTGTTTGTAAGGCAAACACCTTAACCATTAGGCCACCCTCCCAACCCCTCAGCACTGCCAACAAAAGGCAATAGCTGAGTACCAGTACAAAAATAGAGTAAATGATTATTATAGCTAATGCTGTTCCTGTTCACTTTGCACAAAGGGAAAATTCATTCTGCTCATGTGGATTAATAAATAAAAAAAAAAGATTTTTAAATTGTGTTATCTTGCAGTGTACAGAGCTTTCATACGTCTGGTTTACTAGATGTTGGCAGGGTTATCAAGTGGGTCTTGTTTTAAATTAAAGAGTAGCGTGTAAGAGTAAAGATAGTGAGCTTTCATATGTCTGGTTTACTAGAGGTTGGCAGGGGCATCAAGGGGACTCATTTTAAACAAAAGTGCAGCATGTAAGAGTGAAGAGAGGGGCCAGAAACAAAATCTATAGCGAATGGAGACTATAAAGTCTCATTTTAAAGTCATCTGGGAGGTTCTAAGAACACAACCAGGCAAACCTCCTAACACAGTACCAGTGGCCAAGGCCTTAAAGAAGAACAGACCGAATCATACACACACTGTAAACAATGAGTATCGCCTGTTATTTATTATTGAAAACACATTCTTCCTCACAGTAACAAACTTTAGACAAAACATTCCTCGTACTTTTACAGTTACTTTTAGGAATGGGAGATAATGTGGTGCTTATCCATTACTCATGAATTGTCTGTAGACAAGGACATCTTGCAGCCGCTCACCTACCACCTCCAACCCTCTATCCAGCCAGTGCCTTCCAGAATGTATACCTGTGTTACATTACTTATTCAGTCTGCATGGCATTACTGCACATTAAACATAACAACAAACATAAAACAAGTTTTCTGTATTAACATCTTTATTGCCGTAAGCCATACTAAAACAGAAGTAGATTATTGGACTCTTGCATTATCCACCGATCTACCATGTCCTTTATTTCCTGTATCAGCATCTGCATAATCTTAATTAGTCACCCAATTAAGTATTCTTGATTGAAGGGATGCCCTGTCCCAGGCAGCCCATCGCTCGACCAGTATGGTAAAGCTTATCTTGTTTGCTCTGTATGTCACATTTATACTCCTCGTACAAAACATAGGGCATAAAGGGGACATACAGATGCAACTACCCAGAACTTCTTTTGCCGCCAGTTCGAACACCGTTGTTGCCAGTTGTTTTGAAAGTTTTGCTGCTATTTTGACCTTTTAGAATGCCAGATAAATACCCCGTTGGGGTTATTTTTTCTTTTTATTTTATTTTTAAAAGTTTGCTTCTTGGTCTATTCTTCTGTGAAAGCCCATGTGTCAGCCATTTCTACTTGTCTGCCCTTGACTCATTCTTTGACTTCTCGTTTTGAGGTCAAAACAATTTCTTAAAGACACCCTCCAAGGAAAACCGATTTCTCCACTATGGGACCTTAATTTTGTTTTAGAAAGATTGACTCAAGCTTCTTTTGAGCCTACAGTTTCCTCTTCTTTGCAACATTGTACCTGGAAGATTGTTTTGTTGCTGGCTCTTACTTCTGCTAGCAGGGTTTCTGAGCTTCAGGCCCTTATGGCCATTCCTCCTTGTTTGTTTTTTTTTCACAGGGACAAGTGTTCCTTCGTACTAATCCTTCTTTTATGCCCAAGGTGGTAAATGAGTTGTCCTTTAATCAGTCGATACAACTCCCTTCTTTTTTCTCTTTTCCTCAGTCTATACTGAGAGGGCCCTGCATACCATGGATTTGCACATACAGCTCAGGTACTGTTTGGATAAAACTAGGACTATTTGTAAGTCTGATTCGTTTTTTGTTTCCTTTTAGTCCCAAGTCTTTGGCTTTGGCTGTTTCTAAGCAAACCATCTCCTCCTGGATAGCTAAGGCAATTTCTTTTTGTTATTCTTTTCATGGCAAGTCTCTGTCTGCTTCTGTTAGAGCTCATTCTATTAGGGATTATTGCCTCTTCTGGTTCCTTCTTCAAGGGGTTGGACACCATTTCCATCCTTGAAGCTGCTACTTGGTTTTCAGTGCATACTTTTATTATGCATTATAAGTTGAATGTGGTCTCTAGGGCAAGAGCAGGTTTTGCTGAAACCATTTTATGTGGGTTTGTTGAGGGCTCTTCTCAGCCTAATAAATCTCATTCTGTTTTTTGACCTTTTTTACTCTCCCTTCTTTCAAGAATATTGCAACAGTGGTATAGAAGGACATAGTACAGTTGTGTAAAATCTTACCTTACCTTATCTTACCTTAACAATAGACCTCCTTTTCTTCTCTGTTGCAGTATTCACTCCCTCCCTCCAACCCATTCTTCTGTATTTTACATTTGTTTTCCTTCTGGAAGTTAATGGACTCCTTTGTCCTGTACTGACTGTTCTCTTATGGGGCAATTCACTTCTGGGTAGCTGCATTTGTACGACACCTTTTATGCCTTATGTTCTATATGAGGAGCATAAATATGACATACAGAGCAAACAAGATCCTTTTCAAGTTTACTACACTGTCCGAGCGATGGGCTTTCTGGATAGGACATCCCTTCCATACCTCTGAACCTTAGTGCAAGAAATCTGAACAAAGCCTAACAAAATGAAGGGACAAAGTCCCAAAAATAGAGACAAATTTTAAATATTGCTCTTATAAACTTAGAAAGTTGATAGAGTAACAGGGCTTGTGTTAACATAGAATCTGATCTACCCAGAATGCCCTTCTCCATTACCTCAGATCTCGTTTGCTGCGTAGCTGTAAAGCCGCATTTCAGCTGAGCTCTCAGCTAAGTAAAATCTTTTTTTTTGATATTTGTGTAAAAGTTTTTGGTTATCTTCCTATTTTACTAAACCTTTAGTATTACTAGTGTCTATTCTTCAATCTAACCATACATTTTCCACTCTAAGTACTATTGTTGGTACGGCCTTTTCCCTTACTCTTGTGGTATTTCCTCAGTACCATAGCTGGTATTGTTTTCTCTTGCTTAACCTTTTAGCTTTTATCTTTATTCAGGTGTTTCCCTTTTTTCTGATATACAGTGTGCTGTGATATTGGTATTGTTCTTATGATTTTCTTGTGATTTTTGAACTGAGTGACTTCATTATTGTTGGATTATACAGTTAGTTGTGGTGTCCTTTTCTATTAAAATGCCGGATAAGAAGGGTACCTCTGGCTTTAAGCATTGTACTTCTTGTAAGGGCAAGTTACCTAACAGGGACTTGCATGATGACTGTGTATACTGTTTTGGAGTGGTCTACCTTTCAGTGCAGCCTCCATGTGATATTTGTCAAAGTTTCAGCCAACGCACTCTTAATGAGAGCAAAAATAAAGTCATTCTGAAGGGGTTACTCAAGTCTCCCTTCTCAGAGTCCATTTCTGTGATGGAGGTCTCAACCCCTCCTTCTAAGGACAAAAAGAGATCCCATTCAGTTCCTTCTTCACCATTGGGTGATCAGAGCAAACCTGGCAAATCTAAGGTCTCCAAGTTATCGTTGGAGCATAAATCTGCTTCTTTGGCTCCACCTTCCTTGGCTCCGACCGTCTCCAAACCTTTGATACCGATGCCTGTATTGGCACAGGCCCTGCCTCCGGTACCAGTCATAGATCTTACTACCCCTGTTTTGAATTCGGCACCTATAGCTACTTTGGCTCAGGGCGCACTTTGGTCTTCAACTTTAGTTTCCCTTTTGAAACTGACTGTTTCGGCTCCAAGTGCCACTTCGGCACCGAGCGTTGTATCGACCTCACTGGATCTAACCCCTTTGCTTCTGGTCTCAAAACTAGAGACTTCGGTGCCAGCAGACCTTGCACCATGGACCCAATACTCTCCCTCAGTAGACCTGTTTCTGGGCCAAGTGTATCTCCCATTTCTCGAATGTCCTGACTCCCCCATCTGGAGTATCCACTAGATCCACCAGGAGCCTTTTGGAAAACGACATGATGCATCTTGTGGACCAGCTCTTGGTAGCCAGGGAGATTCCATCACTTTCTAAAACCCATCCACCTGCTGGACTTGGGTTGCCTTATCCACAGACTCCATCTTACACTCCTCCTTGACCATCTTGGTTTTGAAGCCTTCTGTTCCAACATCCTTCTTGGAACCCACCACCTCGGCGCCTACGGTGCACCTCAATCAGGCTCCGAGTTTGTACCTTTGGTCTTCGGTTCCTGCCGAACTGGTCCTTCATCAATCTGGGGATTGGGGGACGGGTGAGTCGGCCCGGGGTATGGTGCCGAGTTTCTCCGTGGTTCTCTCCTTGGCGCCGATGGCTATGTCTGTGCCAGTCTTGCTTGAGGCTCCACCCATGGGGGGTGGGTCTGTCGGAGCGAGGTGTGATCCCGGTCCCGAGGTTGTCTTTCTCAGTTCCAGGCTTCCATCCTGGGCCTGCCTTCCGTGCGATGGAGAGAGCTCTTGCTTCTGGTAGCACCCCATAATGTCAGAATCCCAGTTTTCGCCCCCTGAGCTGCAGCTGCCACAGACCACCCCCCCCAGGACACCAGGCAGAGAAGCTGCAGGGTACCTCTGTTCAGGGTACCCCTTCTTCCGAGTTCTCCTCAGAGACCCCCAATGAGGAGCCCCCTTGAAAGAAGACATGCAAGAGGAAGCATGTGGACTAATTGGAGAAGTCCTTAACGGAAGACATGGGTTACGATGATGGTGATGGGTCCCCACGGTCACCTCCTGATGATGTCTCCTTCGGAGTCATCCTGGAGATGTTAAAACAGAGAGGTGATTGGAAGCCCTCTAACCCTTCATCAGAGGAGTCCATGTTCCTGCAGGCTTTTCATGGCCAGACATCTACGTCTTGGGTGACCCCGCCTGCCGACGAGCTCGTCGTGCAGCGCGCATGGAAGAACTCTGATTCCACTGAGGCGATCCCCCAGAGACCAGACAAAATTCTGTCCCCTCCTGTTGAGAATCCACACTGGTCCAAAGGGTTACCAGTTGATGCTATGGTGGTGGCCACGAAAAAGGACTTGGGTGAGGAAAGCCCTGCTGTCCACCCACCCAACAGGGAGTCCCGGGTGGTAGACAGACTTGAGAAGCATGTTTTTGCATCAGGGGCCTTTGCTATATGGTCCCTGAATTATTTGGCACATTTTACGAGGCTCCAGAGAGACTTGATCTCCGAACTCTCTGGGGCACTTGCAGGACAGTTGTGTGATGAGGTCAGGGACAAAGTGGCCTCGCAGCTAGCAGCTCTGGAATCAATATCCAGCTTGTCCATGAGGTTGCTCTCACACGCGACTGAAGGGGCAGCTAGAGCAGCAGGTTTGGGCATTGTTATTAGATGTCATGCCTGGATGCTCATCTGTGACCTCGCGGATCCCTTCAAGTCTTCCTTTCTGAATGTTCCCATCGAAGCTTCATTCCTTTTTTGCTCCAAAGTGAAGGACACGCTAGCCAGGTGCGAGCAAGATGGAAAACCCTGTCTGCCATACGCCTTTGGTTTTCTAACCCTCAATGTACCTTCTCCAGGAATCAGAGGAGTGAGAAAATATGGCATAAGAAATCTCAGGGTCCTTTCCATGCCACACATGGTGATGATACTCCCAGATGCAGAGGGGGTAACAGTTCTGGAAGATGCCTCTGTAGAGCCAGAGGGAGTCCTTGCAACCAAGGCTCCAGGGACTCTTTGTCTGGACAGCCTTATCAGCGCTCCTGAGGGGTGGCCCGATTGTTTACCTCCGAAAGGAGTCGGGGGGGTTGTTTCTCTCTCTGCACCAAGCTGCCTGGCACTCTATCACCACTGATCGTTGGGTGCAGAATATTATCACCAGAGGTTACTCCATTCCCCTTTCTTGTCAGGCAAAATTTCCAAGAAAACTTCCCGACTTTCCACCGAGTCAAAGGCAAGCAGCAGCTTCAGATTATAAAGCTGTCTCAAAAAAGAGTCATCCAACCAGTCCCACCAGACCAGCATGGATCTGGATTTTACTCATAGGTTCATAGGTAGGTACTAAGCTATCTGCCCGAAGGCATTTATAAGCCTAGCCGGAATGTGTTGGCTTTTGCCACCCCCTTAGATTAGTTCCCTGTGCCTCTGTCCAGCAGAGTCATTGAAGTGATCCTTGGGGTAAACTTTCTGTTTCCCATCCTCTCGTCAAGGTTTCTCTTGAAGAGGTTTAGCGAGGAGCTCTGCCTAATGTAGATTGGAATCTTGTTCCAGAGCATGGGAAGTCTCTTGGACAGGAATCTATCCCTCCAGCACGTCCTGTTTATTGTTGTGGTGAGGTTTAGATCCCTGAAGCGTGTGGCTCGAGGGGATATGGTTTTCTTTAGGTGGAACATGTCCATCAATTCTGAGTTGGACATGGCCTTGTATGTCAGACAGATATCACCTCTGAGTAGGCGGTATGCAACCGAGTACAGCTGGAGTTTCATCAGTCGAGCTGAATAGGGCATCTGCTTGAGGCTAGTGATCCTCTTGGTGAGGTACTTCTGTGGTCTTTCCAGTTGTTGCAGGTGTCTTGTAAGGTACATCCCAAATGGGGCATTGTACTCTATGATGGGTCTGATGAGTGATGCAGAGAGGGTCCCAATGACCTCTGTCGATCTGGATGCGAACCCTTTTGTGATTAGGTGGGCCACATAGAAGGATTTTCTAACCACTTTGGCAATGTGATTATCAAAGGAGAGGTTACTATCTACTTGGGTCCCTAGATCCCTTATTGTATCTTCCGTATTTAGGGGGCTACCACCTATGTGGTAGTTTGTGGGTACTTTGTTTTTTCCAAAGGGATGACTGTGCACTTTTTGGCATTTAGCTTGAGGCCATGGTTTTGACACCAGGTATCTGTCTCAGTGAGACCCTTTTGGAGGATGCCTGTGTCAGATGGAGAGTCAATTATAGCCCCTAGTTTGCAGTTGTCTTCGAACTTGGTCAGCCATAGTCCTCCTGTGCTTGCCTGTACCTCTGAGAAGTATATACCGAACAGGAGGGGTCCTAGGACTGAGCCATGGGGAACGCCACTTGTAACCGGTTTAGAGTCAGACCTAGCTCCTGCAACTCTCACCATGTGGGTTCTGTCCGTGAGCCAGTTGGCAACCCATCTCGTGACGTAGGGGTTTATGTTCAGGCTGCTGAGCTTGTCTATAATACCTGAGTGGGGAATGGTGTCGAAGGACTTTGCGAGGTCTAGGTAAGCTGTGTGGACTACCTTTCCCTCATCTATAGCCTTGGTAACTGTCTCAAAGAAGTCCACCAGGTTTAGGAGGCATGATCTGCCCTTAACAAAGCCGAACTGGGTAGGGTCCAGTGTTTGGAGGTTTCCAATGTCTCTGTTAATGAGATCCATGATGATGTGCTCCTTAGCTTTGCAGACCAAGCTAGTCAGGCTTATAGGGCAATAGTTCGTGGGGTCCGTTGTGACTCTACCTTTGTGGAGTGGAATAACCGTTGCTGTGCGCCACTCTGTAGGCACATAGCCTGTGGAGAGGCTGAGTTTAAACATTGTATTTAGGTGAGGGGTTAGTTCATCTTTGAGCTCGTGTAGGACGCAGCCTGGGACACTGTCCGGTCCCATTGATGCTGTGTTTTTGGCTTTGGAGAGGGCTGTTTTAACCTGAGTGTCTGTGATTTCAGGGGCACTACATTCTTCTGGTATAGTTATGGGCCCTTTTGGGGGTGGGGGGGGGTGAAGTTTGCACTGAACCTGTCTGCCATGATGTTGGCTATATCGGTCGGTTCAGTGTATTTTGTGCCATTCTGCACTAACTCCAAGCAGATCTGAGAATTGCCATTTAGATTCTTGACATAGCTAAAGAATGCCTTGTGGTTATCTTTGGAGTCCATGGCAATTTTTCTTTCGAAGCTAGCCTTGGATGATTTTATGAGGGAACGTAGTTTCTTGCTGATGCTGATCAGGGATGTCTTCCCTTCTTGGGATTTTACTCTTTTCTGTACTAGTTTCCTCCTTCTATTGTATAGCTTGTTTATGGCAGGGGACCACCAGACTGGTTTCCTTTTCTTGGAGGAATGAGTCTTGGTTTTGTTTGGGATAGCACGATCCATGCATTCTTGTAGGTGCCCGTAGAGTGCATTAGTAAAGGATTTTGCAGCTTAGACAGCGTTATCCTTTAGCATGGGGGCTTTGAAACTTACCACCTTGGTCTTAAGTAACGTGAAGTTTGCTTTTGAAAAGTTTTTCACGGTGGTTTCTTTGACCAGGGGTGGTGGCGGAATGTGGATATCCAGAGTGATTAGTTTATGGTCAGATCTAACCAGCGAGGGGTTGACCTCCGGTGTGGAACACCGGTCGCCCATGTTGGTGATGACCAGGTCCAATATGTTGTCACCTCTGTTGGGGGTGTTGACCAGTTGATCCAGGGTGTTTGAGTTTATAAATTCTAGGATATGTTTGGCAAGGGCGTTTGTACTTGAGTAGTTCTCCCAGTTAATGTTTGGGTAATTGAAATCACCCAGTGTCAGGGTGTTTGGTAGGATCTTTATGTTTCCCAGTGTTTCCAGGAATGCGGAGTGGGGGTCCTGGGACATGGTGGGTGATCTGTAGCAAGCTATAATTTGAATAGCAGTTTTGCCCGTTGTTCGTTGCATGTGGATGATCTCTGAAGCATCGTACTGTGCCACTAACCTGGAGGTGTGGGTATCCTTGATGAATATGGATACTCCCCCGCCTTTTGTATTTCGGTCCCGGTTTTGTGGCCGAAATGTATGGTATGAGATGTAGCCTGGTAGTGCTGGGGTGCTCTCTGGAGCCTTAAACCAGGTTTCTGTTACTGCACATATATCAATTTTCTCCATACTGAGGAGTGCCTCGAGTGCGTGCATTTTCAAGTTTAGACTTCTGGCATTGAGTAGCATTACCCTCAGTTTTTTGTTACTTGTGCTATATACGGCGGTGGGTTTGTCTTTTGAGCCTTGCCAGAAAAGGCACTATGGGGGTGGCAAGAGCCATGGCCAATATTCGAAAGCCTAAGGTTGACAGGTGGAAGTCATTTCTAGCGAAGCATGTCATTCCAGGCTGACAGACACTGGATCCCCTTTGAATGACACCAGAAGCTTAGCCGATTGTTGAAATTGCTAATTTTTTCTCTATACTGTGGTATAATTCTTGGTGAGGGCAGGATGTTACTCAGGGTCAGGGTCATACCGGCCTGGGCTAAGTGATCAGAGAGCTCCTCCATGTCTCATTTCATGTAGTCCAGGGAGGTACGGCTCAGGTCATTCACACCAACATGGACAATGACAGAGTCATATTTGTACTTGTTCTGGAGAGACCTGAGTGCTTGTGGTATGTGGCGGATCCTGGCACCCGACAGGCAGCTGACAGTAACCATCTACTTGTTCAGCCTAGTGAGTGGGACGTCAGTGTGCCTGACTATAGAGTCACCTATTACTAGTGTGTTGGGTATGTTATTTTGCCTTAAGGGCTGTGATTGTGTGGCACACTGGTTTTGTGAAGTATGTGTTTCATGGTTTTTGTTGCACAGTGGAGGTTGCTTGGATGTCTGCTTCGGAGGTCTCTGTTGCTTTTGCAGATTTTTATTTAGAGCCAGCGAGTATGTTTTTGTATTTATGTGTGTTTTTTGCCAGTGCTGGTTTTATAGGTCTATTTGAGACTGGTGGTGTGATGCAAGTAATTCCCTTCTCCTCTTGACTGCCTGGTCCAGTCTTGGGTTGAGAGAGCTTAGCCTCCAGTTTGTCTGTATAATTGCATCTCTCACATGTATTAGTGTTTGGTGGAAGGAGGAGAGGGTTGCCTGTGTCCATGAGGCAATTGTAACATTGCCTCGAGATTCTTTTTGGTGCCAAAAAAGACGGGACTGGAGACCCATTTTGGATCTCAGCAGCTTAAACAAGTCTGTCACCCAAACCAAATTCTGGATGGTCACGGTTCAGTCCATCCTTCCCTTTTTTAAGAGAAGATGATTGGATGTGCTCTATAGATCTCCAGGATGCATATTACCACATCAAGATGGACAAGCGCTCCAGGAGTCTGCTTTGATTCTGGCTAGGAGCCGGTCAATACCAGTTCCATGCCCTGCCGTTCAGTCTCTCTACAGCCCCCAGAGTGTTCACGAAATGCATGGCAGTGGTAACAGCTCACTTGAGACTAAAAGGATTCCGGGTGTTTCCATAACTAGACGACTGACTTCTTACCGCCAACACCAAGAATCTTCTGGTAACTGCACTACAACATACTCTCTCTCTCTAGCAAAATTGTTGGGAATAACGATACATTCGGAGAAATCAAATCTTATCCCTACACAACAAATAGAGTTAATTGGAGAAGTGTTCAATACCCAGTATTGTCTGGAATCACTCCCTCTTCATGGACTCCCGTCGATTGAGGCTTTAAATCCGAGTGATTCTTTCTGAAACATCAGTCCCTGCAAGACAAGTTGCCCAAGCCCTAGATTCTATAGCTGCATCAATTCCAATAGTGCCTCTAGCAAGGCTGCATATGCAAATTCTGCAATGGCTCCTTCTGTGTCCATGGTTTCCAAACTGTCATCCCCTGGATTACAAGATTTGAATAACCAACTCTTGCAAGCAGGACCTGCTTTGGTGGATGAGGTCAGATGTAGATCTTTGGAGCCGACCTTTTCAACCCTCCCAGCCCACAGCCATTGTGACCACGGATGCTTCCCTGATCGGGTAGGGGGGCCATTTTCAGGGAAAGACTGTCCAAGGCACGTAGTCCACCTAAGAGGCCCACCGGCATATCAATATCCTAGAACTGAGAGCCGTACTGTTAGCGTTGCAGGCATTCCATGCAGCTCTCCCCTCCGGGACAATTGCAGTCCAGTCAGACAATATGTCAGTGGTCTGGTACATCAACAAGCAAGGAGGAACCAAGTCCTACCCCCTTTGTCGAGATGCCATGAGAATCTGGCAGTGGGCGATAGCTTCCAACCTCTTTCTGATAGCAACGCATATCCCGGGGAGCTCCAACATGATTGCAGACAAACTGAGCAGATGCATCCTCATGCCCCACAAGTGGTCCCTCAACCCCGAGGTGGCGTCTGTAATCTTCAGGCACTGGGGCCAGCCTTGCTGAGATCTTTCCCCCAAACACCAAGTGCTGCAACTACTTAGCCCTACTTCCCCTGGAGGGGGAGCCACCGAGGGAAGCTGTGATCCACGATTGGCCCACGGGATTTCTCTACACCTGTCCTCCCATTCCTCTGATCTCACAATTTCTAAAGAAAGCTCTTCGGTTGAAATGCAAGGTGATCCTCATAGCCCCATTCTGGCCTTGTAAAGTTTGATTCCCCTTTCTTTGGCCTCACCTAGGATTCCCGTGGTGGACTCTGGACCCTCTACCAGATCTGATCTTTCGCCCCCAAGGGTTGAGTCACCCAAACCTGTCCACTCTCAAGCTGACAGCTTGGTTTCTCCACTTCCGCTTGTCACTAGGCAGGCTAATCTCTCCTCACCTGTTCGAGACATCATTCTGGTCTCTCACAAGCCATCCACCAGAAAACTATATCAGGATAAATGGAAAAGGTTTTCCATTTGGTCCAAGAATAACATGCTAGACCCGTATTTGGCTCCAGTTACTGCAGTGCTTCAATACTTGGCTAAGTTTTTTGATAACGGAGCCTCTGCCTCTACAGTACGTGTATATCTAGCAGCAATTTCCAGCTTCCACAATTTTATAGATGGCACCCCTCTTATTTCGTTATGCCTCTGCAAGGCTTTCCTCAAAGGGACCTCTCATCTCAGGCCTCCTCTCAGACAACCTGTAGTACCATGGAACCTCACATTAGTCCTCCAGTCTTTGACTCAAAAGCCCTTTGAACCTGCGGCTAAGTGTGAACTAAAGTTTTTATCTCTGAAATCTTTGTTCCTGGTAGCCATTGCCTCTGCCAAAAGAGTTTCGGAGCTGCAGGCATTATGTATCAAGGGGCCCTATCTGGTCTTTCATAAAGACAGAGTGTCACTTCGAATAAACCTATCCTTTCTTCCCAAAGTTGTTTCTGAATTCTCTGTTAACCAGTCCATTGATGTACCAGTATTCTTTCTGAATTTTGCCAGTAGAAAAGAGTACTGCCTTCACACCTTAGACGTACATAGACAATTAAGATTTTACCTAGACAGGACCAAACCTATCCATAAATCTGAACAGCTTTTCATCTCCTTTTTGGGACCCAAAGGGAGAGGCTGTTTCCAAGGTTACATTATCAAAATGGCTAAGGGACTGCATATGTGTCACCTATTCCCTCCATAATGAATCCATGCCAAAAGTTAAAGACCACTCCATTAGATCGATGGCAACTTCTATAGCATTCCATTCCAGGGCATCCATGGATGACCTCTGCACAGCAGCTACTTGGGCTAAGCCTCATACCTTTATCAATCATTACAAATTGGACCTGGTCTCCAGGGGGAGAGCTGCCTTCGGCTCAATGGTACTCAGGAATGTTCTTCCATAAGGACCGCCCATGGACCTCAAGGTAGCTTGGGATTCTGTCCCATCAGTGATGAATGGAAAGATTAACAACATCAGATAAAGAAGTTATGTCTTACCATAACGTTCCATTTGTGTTGTTTATCTTCTTTCATTCATCACTTCCTACCCTCCTTCCCCCTCCAAAGGCTCCTGGGGGATGCTTTGGGTCTAAGTGGTGCACTAGGGTACTTGCGTAGAAGTGGCCTTGGCTTTACTTCCTTTCTTAGCAAACTCGAGCTGAGGTAACAGGAGAAGGGCATTCTGGGTAGAGACTTAGCTCGAGAGTTGTTTTGGCTGGCGTGAGCTTGGTAATAAGCTGACTCGGTTCAGAGGGCTCGGAACTGAACCCCATCAATGATGAATGAAAGAAGATGAACAACACAGATGGAACGTTATGGTAAGATAACTTATTTTTTTCTAAAGGATTTGAAGTGTTAAACTCAAATGTATGTTATTATTGAATGACTTCAATCCTCAGATTATTCCAGTGATTTGCCGGAAAAACACACATTTTATAAGGAGTAGACCAAAAATCTGGACATTCTGCAAACATCCGGAGAGTTGAGAGGTATGATCCCTTCTTTCAAGAATACTGCAACAGTTAAGAGAAGGACATCTACTGTTACTGTAAGATTTTGACACAACTGTACTATCTATATACATGTGTGTAAAATTACCCTCCTCTTGTTACCACCTTGAAAAATGTCTTTTATCAACAAGAGAGAAATGAGTCAGCTAACTTCAGTACTATGCTTTCTGCAAGTCTTTAAAAGTAGAATGGCAATCTTTGATGCATTATGTATCTTGAGTGTTAAAGAATAATTCCTGGAAACTTTTAACTGTGAATAAATTATTAAAATATTGCTTTCTATATAAAAGTGGGCACAGGCATTTAATTGAGACAGACTGACAAGGACAATATAGTTGGTTTCTGTTTGGGATAGTGGATTCTGTTCGGTGTAAAGGATGCAAAACATATCCAGAATTCATCAGTATTGCGCTGAGATTACATAAGAAGTAACAGTTATTTATGCTTCTCCATAAAAGTAACCTTTTTATTACTGGAAAGATGCTACTACCAGAAATCCCAGTACTGATAATGGGAAAATGTCTCAACCAGCTTCAGCAGTGTGCTGATGTCAGTCCTTAAGGGAAGAATGGTGATCTTACATGCAGTACATACAAGAAAGTTTTACTTAGATTTGCCAAAGGGTAATATATATATGTATGTACGTGTATGTTATGTGTATATTTATATCTATATTTGTGTGTGTGTATATATATATATATATATATATATTATATTTATATATGTATATATATATATATATATATATATAGATGTGTGTGTGTGTGTATTTATATATAAATATATATGGACAGCAAAACATTGGAAAATCGAAAATCCAAAGTCAGCCTACTGCAGCATATGTTCCGATACACAGTCTTGGAATATGCAAAGAACAAGCAATGTTTTTTTCAGGGGGGCTTACCCCCTGCAACCCCACACCTCCCACTGATTATATTTATTTATTATTTATTTTACATTTATTGACCGGGAATGTCCGACTGGACACAGGTCCTTTTTCAGCAGAGGCCCGGGGAGAAAAGCTCCAAACATACAAGATACAGGTATAAGATTACATATAATGCAAAAATAAAGTTTGAAGAAAAAAGAAAAAATGATGACTGTCAAACTGCAATATATAAACATACAATGTACAATATGGTAATGCAGAGGCATGACAGAAAATACCGCTGGTGACAGGTACAGTTGCAATATTTATAACAAAGCAATTATAATTTAAATAAAGTGAGGTCTGAGGAGACCCAAATCAACCACAGGCTTATATGTAGGGAGTATGATACAAGCCTTGTTGTGGTGATACCTACTAGCTCTAGATTTGAGAGACACTACACCCTGGGATTTCACAGTAACATTGATATATAGCATTACAAGAAGCACAGGTAGTTGAGAGTTTGGACTTTCAGAATGCTATGGTTAGTTGTTTGGTAGCATCACTGATATTAGTGGGTTAATACTATGGTTAGTTGCATGGTAGCATAACTGATATTAGTGGGTTAGATGGCTTCAGAAATTGAGGGAGAATTAACCAGGGCTGGAGCAGGAGCATAGCTATGTCTCTGACAGATGAATTTGTAGCATATGTTTAAACATAGTTAAGGAAGAGTGGGATACTATTTCTTGGGGTAGGGTGTTCCATTTTTTAGATATGAAGTTGGAGAAGAGAGAATCACCAGCTGTGTTGTTGGCTTTAGTTAGCTGTAACAGCAATCTATTGCTAGAGTGGAGTGTTCTATTAGAGAGTGGGAGTATTAGACTTTGGAGGGCGGGTGTCTTGTCAGGTTGGTGAAGGATTTTCTGGGCAAAAATCATTTGGTTATAGAGAAGGATATGGGGAAGTTCAAGCCAATTGAGCTATTCAAGAGCCAAACAATGATGTGTCCTAAAAGGAGGGTCTGTGGAAAACCTAGCTATTTTATCGTAGCAGGAACTGAGTTTGGCCATTTCAGTCTTTCTCAAGTTTGTGAGTATTAGGAAGGTGTATAGCAGTGCTGAGAGGTGGATTTGGCTTCTTTAGTGAGTAATTATTTATATATAGTAAACCCAATTTCTTATGAGCTTTCTTAATGGTCTGAGAGAGATGAATGTCAAATTTCATATTACAGTCGATTTCAACCCCTAGAAGTTTAGTGTGAGTAACAAGAAATAATGGTTTAGTTTTTGGACATAATAGTGAAGGAGGAGCAAGATATGGTGGTTCTAGTTGGGTTAAGCAGTAGAAATTTTGTTTTGTTAGGGTTTAGAATTAGCTTGGAGTTAGTGAGCCAAGTTTTAACTGAAAGAAAGGAATCTTGTGTAATTGAGTGCAGTTCCTGCAGGAAGGAGGCAAAACATGTTAAGGCAGAGTCATCAGCATACTGGATAACAGAGGAATGAAGAGAGGAAGAGTGTAGATTGTTAATAAAGAGTGAAAGAGTAGGGGTCCACGAATGGAGCCTTGTAGAACTCCTAAAGTAGCTGGAAGAAGAGGGGAGAGGTCATTCTGCCATTGGACTGCTTGCTGGTGTCCTGATAAATAGCTTTGGAACCAAGTGATAGTGGGTTGACTGATATTAAACTCAGAATTTGGATAAGTTTACTGTAAGTGACCATGTCAAAGGCTTTGGAAAGGCCGAGAAAAATAGCAGATACAAATTTCCCATTGTTTCAGTGGTGATTTACTGTATTTGTGAAGGACATTAAGGCAGTAGTAGTGCAATGGGAGGGATGAAAGCCATGCTGGGTATTTGATATAACTTTGTGTGTGTGTTTCTAGGTGATCCATAATTTGTGTATGAATGCATCTTTCTAGGATTTTGGATAGAGGGAATAGGATGACAATAGGACGGATAATTAGTTAAGTCTATAGAAGTACCACCTTTGTGTAGGGGTATTATGTGGGAGATTTTTCCATATTTCAGGGACTTTATTTTCAGACATGGATCTATTGATGAGGATAGTTACAGAGTAGGCTATTGAGTCGGCAGCAATTTGTAGAAATTCTGCTAGAAGTTTGTCCGCAGCTAGGGTTGTTGGTTTAAGTTTTTTAAGCAATATTCTGATGCTGTTAATGCAGACTGGTTGGAAAGTAAGGGAGCTGTTGTTGTTGATGGTTATCTTGGGTAGTTCGGGGGGGGAGCTGTGAAGGTTAGATAAGGCAAGTATGGTTTTGGTGAAATATTTGTTGAATTGGGTAGCTATGTTTTCAGTGGTGTTGTTAGTTGATGGAGTGGGGTGAATGATTTTCAAGGATGTAGAATATTGTTAATGGTTGCCCAGAACTTTTGAGGATTTTTTGGTGCTTTATTTGTGTAGTTATGGTAGTAATTAATTTTATCTTGTTTAATGCATTTTTTAGCTTTATTACTGACCTGTAAATAAGATTGTCTTGATGTTGGGGACCTTGTAGAATGACTGATTCCAGGCTTTTTCTCTGGTTATTAGTACTGACCTAGTCTCTTTACTTAGCCAAGGAGCAAGCTTTGATTGGATTCTAATGGTTCTGGGAGGTGTGTGTATATTCAGGATATCTAAAAAAGTGGTGTTAAAGTATTGAACTGCTTCATCTAGGGGGAGTCGCTTTACAGGCATCCAGTTACAGGTTTGTAAAGCTGATAAGAAATTGGTGGTGTTAAAATGTTTCTTGCATCTTATTAGGTGGTAGGCAGTTTGTTTGTTATGGTGGAACTTATGCCTTATTAGAAAGGTAGGTTGATGGTCACTCAGGCTGTCAGGAAGGCAACCAGACTGATAGGCAAGCACTTATATGCAAATAAAGAACATTCCTTTAAATTTATGACTTTGTTTTGAGTTCATGAAACACCACGAGGTGGTGACTTATCTAATCAAACTGAAATTGAAGAAGTCAAATGGATTATGAACTTGCGAGCTGATCAGGACTAAATGGTGTAGTCCCTTTAAATCCTATACTAAAAGGAAAAGGCTTAACAGTAAGGAGATGAGATAACAACTCCCTTAGTGGGTGTGTGTGATTTGAAGTACTTGATTGCAAGTTACTAGTTCAGTTGCAATTGGCTCTCTGATGTTCTTAAATGGGTATTTTATGCCTGGCTATCAAGGATTTGAAAAAGGTTTATACCAAAAGCGCTTATCCAGTTTCATTCCAAGCCAGAGTTTTAATTATTTTAATAACGTTTTGTTTCGTTTTAACTTATATCAGCTTTGGTGGAAAACTTGTTCCTTAGACTGATAGCCAAGGGTAGGTCTATTTGTTAGTATCCAGTCAAGGGTAGATTCCTTTTTGGATACTGTATCTAGTCTTGTGAGGGAGTGGATGACCTGAGAAAAAACGTAAAGGTTGATAAAAGTTGATGGGTTTTGAGAGGAGCAGGACAACCAATCAGTATTAAAGTCACCCATGATGATAGTTTCATGTGGTATTGTGTTGGAGGTCCAGTGCAGTAGGCTTTCCAGTTAGCATTGCTTCCTGGAGGGATGTAACATTCAGATATGTTAATGAGTTTCTTAAATTTTCTTTCTAGTTTTGAGAATAATATTTTTGCGTTATTGAAGTTGGACGTGGTTGGAACAAAAGCCTTGACTTTCAGGTTGTCTTTAAATAGTATAGCTACCCCGCCACCTTTTTTGGCTATTCTGTCTTTGTGTAAGATATTGTATCCAGGAGGAAGAATGTCATTGTTACTGTTGATTGGTTTTAACCAGGTCTCTGTTAGTACAACAATATCAGGAGAGTACAGTGAGAGGTTGGCATGACGTTTGTGAACCTTATTTGTTATGCTCCTGACATTAATGTTAAGAATTACCAGGTTGGAGTTACTGTGATGGGATAACAAGTTATTCAAAGGAGGTAATGTAATAGGATTGGGATTGTGCTGATGTACTACTTTGGGTCCTGGGTTGAGGTGTATGTCCCTGGAGAGTAGTAATAAAGTATTTAGGTGTAGCAAAAGTTTTTGGAGTTTCAATATGAGTTTGATATGATTGAGCAGTGCCAAAGTCTGCTCCTTAATTTTTTCCCTTAGATCTGCTAGCTCTCGCCTCTCCTGCACTTCTACTAGCTTATTAGTCTAGCACTTTACCAGACTTCTTGTAGCAATTATTGTAGCACACAAAGTGCTACCAGCAGTAAACATTCTACAAGGAAACAGCTCCAGTACTTATTATTAATGCCCACCCCTTCAGGCATGTCTAAAGGTCAGTTCCCAGTATTTTCCCCCTTTTAACCTTGTGAACTTGGGCATCCTGAGGCAGTGTAGTAACTGCCTCATGTACACTGACAACCCTGTCTTCTTACCTCCCAACCCTCAGACTTGCGAGAGATGCACTTATATATCCAAATTGGAAGCCATGCACTCTCCAGCCAAGACCGGAATAGCTGGTCAAGAGAAGAAGGTCAGCACTTGCACCACACCACATGGAACACATAGGACTCCAGAACACACACCAGCACTGCCTTCACATAAAAACACAAACCACACACCCACCTTTACGGAGGCTCTCAGTAAAAATCTACCCAAACAGCAGAGACGTCCAAAGCAGAAATGTACTCGACCACCACAACACAACACTAATCACGAGACACATAACTCTCCTGAACAGTGTGCCACTCAACCAAAGCCCATAAGGCAAAACAGCATGCCCAACACACTAGTCATAGTTGACTCGATAGTGAGGCACACTGATGTCCCACTCACTAGGCTGAATAAGGAGAAAGTAACAGTCAGCTGCCTGTCAGGTGCCAGGATCCGCCACATAACACATGCACTCAGGTCCCTCAACAACAGGTACAAATATGACTCTGTAATTGTACATGTGGGTGTGAATGACCTGAGACATGCCTCCCTGGACTACATGAAAAGAGACATGGAGGAGCTCTTGGATTATGTAGCCCAGGCAGGTGTGACCTAGCCCTAAGCAGCATTCTACCATCACCCAGAATGATACCACAGTACAAGCAGAAAATTATTGATTTTAACAATTGGCTAAGTTTCCGGTGTCATTCTAAGGGGATCCAGTATCTATCTGCCTGGGATGACATGATTGACAGTATTTGATGCTTTGCCAGAGATGGCCTGCATCTTCCACCCATGGGCTTCCAGATACTGGCCAATGCTCTTGCCACCCCTATCGTGCCTTTTTTAGGTGGTGTTCCAAAGACCGTAGGTTCATAGGTAATACTAGGCGATCTGCCCTAGGGCATTTATAAGCCTAGCCAGAGTGTATTTTGCTTCCGCCTCCCTATTAGATTAGCCTACTGTGCCTCTGTAAAGTAGGTCACAGAAGGTACCCTTTTAAGATTAGTTTACTGTGCCTCTGTCTAGCAGGGACACAGGAGAGATCCCAGGGGTGAATTTGCGATTTCCCATCCACGCGTCCAAATTTCGCTTGAAGAGGGTCAGCGAGGGGCTATGTCTAACATGAATTGGGATTCTATTCCAGAGTGAGGGGAGCCTCTGGGAAATGAATCTGTCCCTCCAGCATGTCCTATTTATTTTTGTGCTGAGGTTTAGGTCCCTGGAGCGTGTAGCTCTAAGGGACTTGGATTTTTGAGGTGGAGCATGTCCATTAATTCTGGGTTTGACATGGCTTTGTACGTCAGGCATAGATCGCCTCTGAGTAGGTGGTAAGCAACTGAGTAGAGCTGGAGTTTCTTTATTCGAGCTGCATAGGACATCTGTTTGTAGCCCATGATCCTCTTGGTGAGGTACTTTTGGGGTCTCTCCAGTTGCTGCAGGTGTCGGGTAAGGTACATCCCAAAGGGGCATTGTATTCAATTATGGGCCTGATGAGTGACGAGTAGAGGGGCACAATGACCTCTCTTGATCTAGATGCGAACCCTTTCATGATAAGGTGGGCTATATAGAAGGTCTTTCTAACCACTTTGGCAACGTGATTATCAAAGGAGAGATTACTATCTACGTTGGTCCCCAAATCTCTAATTATTTCTTCCGTACTTAATGGATTACCACCTATGTGGTAATTTGTGGGCACCTTGTTTTTCCCAAAGGGAATGACTATGTACTTTTTAGCATTTAGCTTGAGGCCGTGGCTCCGGCACCAAGCCTCCGTCTCTGTGAGACCCTTTTGGAGGATGCTTGTGTCAGCTGGAGATTCGATTATGGCCCCCAGTTTGCAGTCATCTGCAAACTTTGTCAGCCATAATCCGCCCGTGCTAGCCTGAACCTCAGAGAAGTATATACTGAGCAAGCGAGGTCCCAGAACTGAGCCCTGTGGGATGCCACTTGTAACTGGTTTGGATTCAGACATGGCACCTCCGATTCTGACCATGTGGGTTCTATCTCTGAGCCAGTTTGCAACCCATCTTGTGATTTAGGGGTTGATATTTAAGCTGGTAAGCTTATTTATGATGCCCGAGTGGCGTATTGTGTCGAAGGCTTTTGCGAGGTCCAGGTAGGCTGTGTGGACTACCTTGCCCTCATCTGTGGCTTTGGTAACTGTTTCAAAGAAATCAACTAGGTTTAAGAGGCAGGATCTGCCCTTAACAAAGCCGAATTGGGTAGGGTCTAGTGTCTGGAGGCTCCCAATGTCTTTGTTTATGAGTTCCATGATAATACGCTCCATAGCTTTACAGACCAGACTAGTCAGGCTTATGGGGCGATAGTTTCCGGGGTCCGTTGTGGCACCACTTTTGTGGAGTGGGACCACTGTAGCTGTACGCCATTCTTTGGGTACATATCCTGTAGTAAGGCTAAGTTTGAACAGTGACTTAATGTGAGGGTTCAGTTCTTCTTGGAGCTCGTGTAAGACACAGCCTGGGACACCGTCCGGTCTCTTAGATGCTGTGTTTTTTTGCTTTGGAGAGGGCAGCTTTCACCTGTGCATCTGTAATGTCAGGGGGGTTACATTCAGTTGGAATAGGCATTTGCTCCTTTGGGGGGGAAGGGGGGGGGGAGTTTGCGCTGAATCTGTCTGCCAGGATGTTGGCTATGTCTGCAGGTTCGGTATATTTTTTACTGTTATGCAACAATTCAGAGCATATCTGGGAGTTTCCGCCTATGTTTCTAACATAACTAAAGAAGGCCTTGTAATTATCTTTAGTGTCTAGGGCAATTTTTCTTTCAAAACTGGCCTTTGATGATTTTATGAGGGATCAAAGTCTCTTGCTAATACTGATCAAAGCTGCCTTCCCTTTTTGGGATTTTGCTCTGTCATGTAGTAGCTTCCTCCTTCTGTTGTATAGCTTATTTATGGCCGGGGTCCACCAGACCGGTCTCCTGTTTTTGGAGGAGTGAGTCTTGGTTTTAGTTGGGATAGCATGATCCATGCATTCCTGCATGTGCTCATAGAATGCATTTGTAAAGGATTCTGCGGATTGGGCTGTATTATCCTCTGGCCCAGGGGCTTTGAAGGATTCCACCTCAATCTTGAGAAGTGCAAAGTTGGCTTTTGAGAAATTCTTTACAGTGATTTCCTTGGCTGGGGGTGGGGACGGGATATGGATGTCCAGGGAAATTTGTTTATGGTCTGATCTTACCAATGAGGGGTTTACCTCTGGTGTGGAACATAGAGTCCCCATGTTGGTGATGTCCAGGTCCAGTATGTTGTTCCCTCTTGTGGGAGTGGTGACCAGTTGTTCCATTGCATTAGAGTTTATAAATTCAAGGAACCGTTGGGCGAGGGTGTTTGGGCTTGAGTAGTTTTCCCAGTCAATGTTTAGGTAGTAAAAGTCACCCAATAACATAGTGTTTGGAGAGACCTTCATATTCTCCAGTGTTCTCAGTAATGCCAAGTGGGGTTCCTGTAATAGGGAGGGTGTTCTGTAGCAGGCTACAAACTGAAAGGCAGTTTTGCCCACTGTTAGTTGCACATGGATGGTTTCCGATGCTTCGTGCAGTGCCACTAACCTGGAGGTGTAGGTATCTTTGATGAATATAGATACTCCCCCTCCTTTTGTGCTTTGGTCCGAGTTTTGGGGCGAACGCATGGTATGAGTTATAACCTGGTAGTGCTGGGGTGCTCTCAGGAGCCTTGAACCAGGTTTCTGTTACTGCACAGACATTGATTTTCTCCATACTGAGGAGAGCCTTGAGTGCATGCATCTTGAGGTTTAGACTTCTGGCATTGAGTAGCATTACCTTTAGTTTTTTTATCCTTGGGTTGTCCATGGAGGTGGGTTTGTCCTTTGAGCCTTGCCTAAAAAAGGCACTATGGGGGTGGCAAGAGCCTTGGCCAGTATACGAAAGCCTAAGGGTGACAGGTGCAAGCCATCCCTAGTGAAGCAACGTGGCTTGTCGAGCATGTCATCCCAGGCTGACAGACACTGGATCCCCTTTGAATGACACCAATACTTTAGCCAGTTGTTGAAACTGATCATTTTGTCTGTATACTGTGGCATCATTCTTGGTGAGGGCAAGATGCTACTCAACGTCAGGGTCATACCAGCCTGGGCTACATGGTCAGAGAGCTCCTCTATGTCTCTTTTCATGTAGTCCAGGGAGGTACGTCTCAGGTCATTCACACCAGCATGGACAATGACGGAGTCATACTTGTACTTGCTTTGGAGTGACCTGAGTGCTTGCATTATGTGGCGGATCCTGGCACCCGACAGGCAGCTTACAGTGACCTTCTCCTTGTTCAGTCTGGTGAGCGGGACGTCAGTGTGCCGGACAATAGAGTCCCCTATAACAAGTGTATTTGGTGTGTTGTTTGGCCTTAAGGGCTGTGACTGTGAGGCACACTGATTTTGTGAGATATGTGATTCGTGGGTATTGTTGAGGGGTGGCTGTTGCTTGGATATCTGCTTAGGAGGTCTTTGCTGTTTAGGCAGATTTTTATTTAGAGCCTCCGAGTATGTTTTTGTGTGTTTATGTGTTGGGTATGCAGATGCTATAGGTCTGCGTGAGACTGGATTTGTGGTGTGGGTGGTTAACTTTTCCTCTTGACTGACTGTGCCAGTCTTGGGTTGAGAGAGCTCTGCCTCCAGTTTGGCTATGTAACTGCATCTCTCACATGTATTAGAGTTTGTTGGAAGGGGAAGAGGGTTGTCTGTGTACATAAGGCAATTGTAACATTGCCTCAAAATTCCCAGATTCACCAGCTGGACTGGAGAGTAACCTTGAAACTGACCCTTGAACATACCACATTAGTATAGGGAACTGTTTTTTTACTGATCAGATTAGGGACGGGAACTGATTTTTCACTTGATCAGGAAGGACCAATCGGGAGTCTAATACTTATGAGAAGTCAAGGAGGGTGTAGTGCTTTAGTTAGTTAGTGTTTCCTTATAAGAGCTGAGCAAGTGCAGGGCTTTAGAAAGAGAATATAGTGATTATTTTGAGAGTTTGAACAGTTCTAAGGGAAAAAGTGAAGAGCAGACTTTGTGGAGCTTGGAATAGTTTAAACCTGTTTAGGCGGCGCTGCCCGATGCTGCTCAGTGCGCAAAACCGTGCAAAAAGAGAGTTGTAGGGTTTTAAGAGAGAGAGATCAAGGAGTTTAGAATTGACCCAAAATGACCAATAAAACTACAGCTTCTAGGTAGTAACCACTCCTCCAGAGACAGGCAGGCTGTTCAGTGTTAACCACTCCCACTGGTAAACACAGAGACTTCCCTTTAGCCCAAGCAAGCACTGGCCTTCTAGAAACTTCCAAACAGTTCAGAACAGCAAATCTGTAACTGAACTTTCTTAACTTTCAGAAAGTGGGAAAAAAGCAAGATTTTTTTTTTTTTTTTTTGTAGTTTAAAGGTAGCAGAGATACACAAGCAGCAAAATAATCACAACAGTGCAATAAAAGACCCCACACTTGAGTGCTGGGCCAAAATCAGGTAAAATGCAGTTTTAGAGAAAAAAACGATTTTAAATTAAGTGCAACACAGGAAATGCAGTAAACAGGCTCTAGATGTGTTCCAAGTACTGTTACTGTTACAGATATAAACTTCAGCAAGCTGGAAAATGCCAAAAAGTAGGCGGCAAAGCAGTAAAACTTAACAAAAAATCAGAAGAAAATACTTAAAATCACAAAAGTGGCTCCTTTTCTTCTCTCAGCATTTTCTCCCCTTGGTAGGTGCTTCAGCAACAACTAGCAAGCCTGAAAAGATGCCAAAACCACGAGGCAGCGTGGTTTTAAAAGAGACAGATCAAGGAGTTTAGAATTGACCCAAAATGGCCAATAAAACTACAGCTTCTAGGTAGTAACCACTCCTCCAGGGACAGGCAGGCTGTTCAGTGTTAACCACTCCCACTGGTGAACACAGAGACTTCCCTTTAGCCCAAGCAAGCACTGGCCTTCTAGAAACTTCCAAAAGGTTCAGAACGGCAAATCTATAACTGAACTTTCTTAACTTTCAGAAAGTGGGAAAAAAGCAAGATTTTTATTTTTTTTTGTAGTTTAAAGGTAGCAGAGATACACAAGCAGCAAAATAATCACAGCAGTACAATAAATGACCCCACACTTGAGTGCTAGGCCAAAATCAGGTAAAATGCAGTTTTTAGAGAAAAAAAACGATTTTAAATTAAGTGCAACACAGGAAATGCAGTAAACAGGCTCTAGATGTGTTCCAAGTAGTGTTACTGTTACAGATATAAACTTTAGCAAGCTGGAAAATGCCAAAAAGTAGGCGGCATAGCAGTAAAACTTAACAAAAAAATCAGAAGAAAATACTTAAAATCACAAAAGTGGCTCCTTTTCTTCTCTCAGTGTTTTCTCCCCATGGTAGGTGCTTCAGCAACAACTAGCAAGCCTGAAAAGACGCCAAAACCACGAGGCAGCCTGGTTTTAAGAGAGACAGATCAAGGAGTTTAGAATTGACCCAAAATGGCCAATAAAACTACAGCTTCTAGGTAGTAACCACTCCTCCAGGGACAGGCAGGCTGTTCAGTGTTAACCACTCCCACTGGTGAACACAGAGACTTTCCTTTAGCCCAAGCAAGCACTGGCCTTCTAGAAACTTCCAAACAGTTCAGAACAGCAAATCTGTAACTGAACTTTCTTAACTTTCAGAAAGTGGGAAAAAAGCAAGATTTTTTTTTTCTTTTAGTTATTAAATTACCACTATAACAGCTATAAACAAATGCAATCTGAGGGTCATGCTGCTCAACGCTAGAAGTCTAAATCTCAAAATGCACTCACTCGAAGCACTCCTCAAAATGGAGAACATCGACATTTGTGCTGTAACAGAGACCTGGTTTAAAGCAGAACTACCAGGCTATAAGTCATTCCACACCTTTCGGTCCCAGAAGTTTGACCAAAGCTCCAAAGGCGGTGGTATTTCCATATTCATAAAGGATGCGCACACCTCCAGACTGGTAGCCCAACATAATGCACAGAGATACTTCAGGTGCAGATAACATTAGGTAAGACAGCGATTCAGGTTGTAGCCTGCTATAGTCCCCAACCATGTCCCAAGACTCACGCTCCACATTCCTAAGCACCCTGGAGAATATTAGGGTCCAACCTAACACTCTCATACTGGGCGACTTCAACTACCCCTCCATTAACTGGGAAAACTACTCATGTGCCAATACACTTGCCCGAAGTTTCCTGGAATTCATTAATTCCAATGCCCCGGACCAGCTCGTTCTTACCCCACTAGAGGTAGCAACATCCTTGACCTGATCATTACTAACATGGGCGACCGTTGCTCTACACCAATAGTCAACTCCTCCCTGATTAGATCCGACCACAAACTAATCACCTTGGAAATGCACATCCCTTCCACCCCCCTGCCAAGGTAATCACCATGAAGAACTTCTCCAAAGCTAACTTTGGGCTCCTAAAAACAGAGGAGGCTAACTTCACAACACCCATGCAAATGGAGAATAGTTGCTTGACCACCGAATCATACACCAATGCACTGTAAGAACATGTACACAAATGCATGGATCTCGCCATACCCAGTAGAACCAAGACGCTCTCCTCCAAAAAATGGAGCCAATCTGGTGGTCCCCTGCCATAAACAAACTCTACAACAGAACGAGGAAACTGATGCGGAATAAGGTGAAGTCCCAAGACTAGAAAAACTCCCTTATCGGCCTCAATAAAAAGTTGAGATCCCTCATCAAATCCTGTAAAGCTAACTATGAAAACAGGATTGCAGCAGATAGTAAAGACAACTACAAGGCCTTCTATAGTTATGTAAAGAATATCCACGGCAATACCCAGATTTGGTCTGAGCTACTGCACAATGGTACCTCCTATACCGAGCCAACAGATATTGCCAATGTACTGGCCGACAGATTCAGTGCCAGCATTACCCTTCTTCACCACCAAAGGACCAATCACAATACCAGTAGATTGCCAGGCACCCAGTATTACTGCTGCACAGGTTAAAACAGCACTGTCCAAGGCCAAGAATGCAGCTTCTATGGAACCTGACAATATCCCTGGCTGTGTTCTACATGAACTACAGAGTGAACTGGCACCTCACCTGTCTGTCCTGTTCAATCACAGCCTCACCTCAGGCTTTGTCCCTACTGAATGGCACACTGCTACAGTCATCCGTCTCTACAAAGGGAGCGATTACAGACCTTGGGAACTATCACCCCATTAGCCTGACGAGTCTGATATGCAAAGCTATGGAACGCATCATCATGGACCTAATAAACAAGGATATAGAGAATCTCCAAACTCTGGATCCCACACAGTTTGGTTTTGTGAAGAGTAGATCATGCCTGCTCAGTCTGGTCGACTTCGAGTCAGTCACCAGAGCTGTGGATGAAGGCAAGGTGGTTCATACAGCCTACCTTGATCTGGCCAAGGCCTTTGATAAAATTCCCCACTCAGGAATCATAGAAAAACTCACTAAGCTAGGCGTCAACCTGTATATCACTAGGTGGGTTGCAAACTGGCTCACAGATAGAACCCACAGTGTGAAAGTAGCTGACTCCAAGTCACACTGCTGACCAGTCATGAGTGGAGTCCCACAGGCTTCAGTCCTGGGTCCTCTCCTGTTTGGTATCTACTTCTCTGAAGTCCAGACCAACATGAAGGAACTCTAGCTGATAAAGTTCTCAGGCGATTGCAAGTTGGGAGCTATTATTAACTCCCCAAGTGATGTTGACATCCTACATAAAGGCCTCACTGAGACCAACAATTGGTGTCAGTAGCATGGCCTTAAGCTGAATGCCAAAAAATGTGTCGTCATCCCCTTTGGGAAAAACCCGGTTCCCATGAATTACCAAATCGATGGTAGCCCACGGAACACAGAAGGCGTTATAAGAGATCTGGGAACACAGGTTGACAGCAGCCTCTCTTTTGACCACCACATTGCCATGGTGGTCAGAAAGTCCTTCTATGTGGCACATCTCATTACTAAGGGTTTTTCATCCAAGAAGAAAGAGGTCATTGTCTCCCTCTACTCTTCCCTCATTAGGCCAGTCATTGAGTACAGTGCCCCATTTGGCATGTACCTCACTAGACACCTGCAACAACTGGAGAGGCTGCAAAAGTACCTCACAAAGAGGATCCTAGGCCTTAAACATTTGCCGTATATGGACAGACCCAAAAAACTCTGACTATTCTCTGTCTCATATTGCCTACTTAGAGGTGATCTCTGTTTGACTTACAAAGCCATGTCTGACCCAGCTCTGTTAGAAATGCTACATCTAAAGAAATCCCAATTCTTCTGCATCACATGCTCCAGAGACCTCTACCTCATTACCACAATCAACAGAACATGCTGGAGGGAGAGGTTCATAACCCAGAGACTGCCCATGCTATGGAATAGACTTCACATATATGTCAAATAGAGCACCTCACTAGCCCTCTTCAAGAGAAATCTTGATGAGTGGATGGGAAATAGAAAATTCACCCTGGGGATCACTAAAGTGGCTCTACTCGACAGAGGCATTGGGAACTAAGGTCGGGTGGCACAATGCCAGGATAATCCTATGGGCTAGGCTTGTAAAGGCTCCAGGGCCATTAGTCTAGTACACACCTATGAACTTATGAACCTATGAACCTGTGAGAGAAGTGTGAGTTTTTGGTTTCAGTGGGAGGAGTTTAAAAGGAAGATAATCAATGTAAGTAGTGTTGTAGAGAGTGGAAGTAAGAGAAGTGTTGTTAGGTGTTAGGTTGTGGGGATGTGATGTAGTTTGATGAGGTGCAGAAGTGTGAATGTGTAATTTAATATGGTAGGAAGTGAGTTAAGAGCAGACTATAAGTAGTGTAGTGCTGAGAGTGTGGAGGATGAGTGTATGAATGAGTCTGGTAGTATGGGGAGGCATTTTGGCCTGTAATATAATGTTAGTATATGAACTAGTGTGTGTGAAGTAATACAGAAGGTTTGCAGGAGGGCTATGATGGGGAAAATATGGGGATGATATGGGTGATGAAGTGGTAAAGGCAAGTACAGTAGTAAAAGTAAAAAGTGCAGGCCGAGGAGAGCTAGTGATATGGGATGGTCTGTGTTAAGGTATAAATGTTATTTGTTAGGTCTTTTTGCTGCATGTCAAAGAGAGAGAGAGAGAGACGCAGCCTAGGTGATGTTTAATATTGGAATATGATGTCTGCCATATAGTAGTGAGATGGTGCCTTTGGTAGTATGGGTGGGGTTAAAATGGAGGAGGTACTGGATTTTGATTGGTTAGGTGTGAAGTGGGTGTGGGCAAGTATGTATAAGTTTACGTGATGTAGGGGTGGGTGGGAATGGGCGTAGTGTATGGGGAGCGGAGTGAGTCCGAGCATAACGAGGGCGAATGGAGCGGGTTGGACCCTGTCTGTTTTTCTTCTTCTTCTTTGCTCACTACTCAATCAGGTAAGTTGTAAGGAAGCTTGAGAGATAAAAAAACAGCAAGAAAGACTTTGCTGAATAACTCTGGGAAGGGAGTTATGTCTGTTAAAGCTGAAGTAGTGAGTTAAGCAAGGAGAAAAGGCATAGTGGAGGAGGTAAGGGATAGCTGATATAACTCTGAGATTGCACAGTACTAGGGAAAGGGCAAGGACCCCAACCACGGTATTATACTGATCTTGCACCACTGTCAACAGCTTTCCTGTTGATGGTATGTGTGTGTGTGTGTGTGTGTGTGTGTGTGTGTGTGTGTGTGTGTGTGTGTGTGTGTGTGTGTGTGTTACATACACAAATGTATATGTGTGTATATCTATCTATAGATAGATAGATATATATATGTATGTACATATACATACACATTTGTCTTCCGGGAAAAAATAGCACTGGTAAAGGAAAATTGCCATACAGTTTCAAGGGTGCATTGGACAGCTTTTACAGCAAAAATCACAATTTGAGCATAGTATTTTATAGTAGATTGCCAAGATATTTGCAATAGCAAATCATAATAATCTGGTTAGTTTTATTGGTCTTGAGTATAATAGTTCCTGCTGTTAAGAAGACTGTTTCCACATATCGCTGTAATACAGTTATGGTCTGTCATCCAGTCAGCATGTCTGTTTTTGAAAATAGATTGAGCATTACTTTGATTCCTAGAGTTTGCTTGTAAAAACCTTTATTAAATTCTTATCAGTTAAACAATGACACAAGCACAAATAGTGTTATAGAAAAGAAAACAAACCGCTGTACACATTTTCATGAGTTTCATTCATTATACATGTATTTGTTTGATTTTTTTCTAAACATTCTCACTCAATACTACATACATTCCAAAGACATGCATCTGGAGCATTTCTCCCCGGGCCTCCGCTGAAAACAGGCTCTATGGAACCTAGTCGGACATTCCCGGTCAACAAATGTTAAATAAAAATAAATAAAAATTGCTCAGGTCTTGCCTTTCCTTAAATTTCACTCCTCCTCTTCCTGGACATTATTCTACATGGATTGTTCCCACAAATTTCATTTATTTTTATGTAATTCCTTCCTTCCCTTTTCTCACAGTCTACACCCCCCAATTATTTTATCTCCTTTACAATATTCGGTACTTTGATTAAGGTTGGTTTAGATTTTGATTATGACTTTCTAGTAATTGCTTTCTGGCAGCCAGGAGCATTAAACTTAGCAAAAAACTTAAAATGTCAAGGCAGTTCAGATCCTATATGCCGGCACAGAAGAATCACTTTCTTAGTTACAATTATTTGCACACACACCCCCCCCCCCAGCATTTCTGACAAAATACTTTCTAGTGAATTTTTAAAATCTGCCATCTCATTATATTCCCAAAAACATATTCCACATTACCTTTCTCTTTTCCCTCAAACCTCCAGCAAAATGCTAAGTTATGTCTGGGTAGAAAAATACCTATGCAAACACTTCCATGCAAAAATCCTAAACCTTCTGGACTTAGTTGCACACTTGAGAGCTGTTGAGATGTTCTCTCGTTGTTGTTTTTATCTATTACATTTAGTCTTCACAATCTTTCCTAACCTCTTCTGATTGATTTTTGTAATTGTTGTGTAGTATTTTATATGTCCTATTAGTTATAGGTTCATAGATTCATAGATTATTACTAGGCTAACTGCCCTTGGGGGTCATTTTAAGCCTAGCCAACTACTCCATGTGAGAATCAAACCCTGCACCTTCTGTTTGCAAGGTAAACACGTTAACCATTATGCCAACCTCCCACCCTATCTATTTTTAACAGCAGTTTCTGTTCTAGACTCAACTAAAAACTCAACCAGAGTTGTTCTTTCACTTAACACACCCCTATTAATTTCTCTTTCCCTATACTCTGTTATCAGGGTGCAGCCTGTAACCTGCAGCTCAAATTTACCCTTGGCCTCATCCCACTCTGGTCCCCTTCCCTCTCAAGGTATTTGCTTTGAATACCTTCTTTCCTTTGCTAATGTTCTACAATAAATTCCAGCCCACTCTTGCCTATTTTGTATTGTTGTTGTTGTTGTTGTTACTGTACTAAAGGACCTGCATCCAAGATCATACTCTCTCATAGGTTGGTACTAGGCTGTTGGCCCTAGGGCCTATACAAGCCTAGCCATAACAATTCCCTGGATATTTCTTCCCACAATATTTACATCCCTGGACCCCTGTATAGCAGGGTGACTGACGTGATCCTGGGGTGAATTTCCTATTTCCCATCCAATCGTCAAGGTTCCTTTTGAAGAGGGCCAAAGAGGCGCTCTGCTTGATATGTATGGGCAGTCTATTCCAAAGCCTGGGGAATCTCTGGGTCAGGAACCTATCCCTCCAGCATGTTTTGTTCATTGTGATGACAAGGTTTAGATCCCTGAAGCGTGTGGCCCTGAGGGATTGCGACTTCTTTAAGTGTAGCATGTCCAACAGCTCTGGGTTTGACATGGCCTTGTATGTTAAGCAGAGACTGCCTCTGAGTAGACGATATGCGACAGAGTATAGCTAGAGTTTTTTTAGACGGTCAGCATAGGGCATCTGCTTTAGGCCTGTGATTCTTTTAGTGAGGTATTTCTGCGGCCTTCCCAGTTGTTGCAGATGTCTTGAGAGGTACATACCAAATGGGGCGTTGTATTCTATAATGGGTCTAATGAGGAATGAATACAGTGGGACAATAACCTCCTTTTTTCTGGATGAAAAGCCCTTAGTGATGAGGTGTGTCACATAGAAGGATTTCCTGACTATTATGGAGATGTGTTTATCGAAGGTGAGACCACTGTCCACCTGTGTCCCTAAGTTTCTTATCACACTTTTGGTGTTTAGAGTACTGCCGCCTATGTGGTAATTCATGGGTACATGTTTTTTTGCAAATGGGATAACTATACATTTCTTGGCATTGAGCTTGAGCCCATGGCTGTGGCACCAAGCATCTGTTTCTGTAAGGCCCTTTTGTAGAATATCCACATCATTTGGGTATTCAGTAATGGCTCCCAGTTTGCAGTCATCTACAAACTTTGTTAGCCAGAGTCCCTTAGTGTTGGCCTGTACTTCAGAGAAGTAGATGCCAAGCAAGAGCGGTCCCAGGACTGAACCCTGAGGTACTCCACTTGTCACTTGTCTGGAGCTGGATTTGGAGTCAGCTACTTTTACAGTGTGGGTTCTGTCAGTAAGCCAGTTGGCAACCCATTGAGTGACGTAGGGATTAATGCCCAGCTTAGTACATTTATCTATGATTCCAGAGTGGGGAATGGTGTCGAAGGCCTTGGCGAGGTCCAGATAGGCTGTGTGGACTGCCTTACCCTCGTCCATAGATCTGGATACTGATTCGAAGAAGTCAGTCAGGTTCAGGAGACAAGATCAGCCCTTCACGAACCCACACTGGGTGGGGTCCAGTGTTTGAAGGTTGCCAGTGTCTTTGTTTATAAGTTCCATGACAATACATTCCATGGCCTTGCAGATCAGGCTCGTCAGACTGATGGGGCGGTAGTTCGCAGGATCCAAGTTGGGTCCCCCCTTGTGGAGTTGAATAACTGTAGCTGTGCACCACTCAGTGAGCATGAAGCCTGTGGTGAGGCTATGATTAAACATGACATTTAGGTGAGGTGTCAGTTCATGTAGTACACAGCCCTGTATGTCATCTAGTCCCATGGATGCTGTATTCTTAGCTTTGGAAAGTGTGGTTATTACCTGTGTGGCCATTATTACTGGAATTTGCCAATCTTTTGGTATTGAGATGGGCCCTTTAGGGGGTGAGAGGTGGGAGAAGTTGGCCCTGAATCGATCTGCCAGGATATTGGGAATATCCTTGGGGTCAGTGTATTTAATCCCATTCTGTTGTAGCTTAGAGCAGATCTGAGCATTGCCATTTAGATTCTTGACATAGCTATAGAATGCCTTGTGGTTGTCTTTGGAATCTTGGGCAATTTTATTTTCGTAACTAGCTTTGAAGGATTTTATGAGGGATCTCAGCTTCTTACTGAGGCTGGTAAGGAAGTTTTTTGCATCTTGGGATTTTCCTCTTTTCTGCAACAGTTTCTTCCTTTTGTTGTAAAGTTTGTTTATGGCAGGGGACCACCAGATTGGCTTCCTTTTTTGGAGGAGAGCATCTTGGTTCTGTTTGGGATGGCACGATTCATGCACGAGTGGATGTGCTCGTACAGTGCCTTAGTGTAGGATTCAGCAGTCGAACTTTCAGTTCCCGTCTGCATGGGTGTCATGAAGTTTGTCACTTCTGACTTGAGTAGCATGAAGTTGGCTTTGGAGAATTTTTTTTACAGAGCTTTCCTTACTGGGGGGTCGGGGAGGGATGTGGATGTCAAGGGTGATTAGCTTATGGTCAGACCTGACCAACGAGGGGTTGACCATAGGTGTGGTGCATCGATTTCCCATATTGGTAATGACCAGGTCTAAGATATTGGAGCCCGTGGTGGGACTATGGATTAGTTGATCCAGGGCATTGGAATTTATAAAATCCAAGAACCAGTGAGCAAAGGTGTTGATACACAAGTAGTTTTCCCAGTTAATGGCAGGGTAGTTGAAATCACCCAATATTAGGGTGTTTGGTTGTATCTTAATATTTTCCAGTATGTTTAGAAAGGTGTAATGAGAATCTTGGGGCATGGTAGGGGATCTGTAGCAATCTACAATTTGGATTGCAGTCTTACCTAGTGTTAGTTGCACCTATAGAATTTCAGATGCATTGTGTCGGGCAACTAGTCTGGTGGTGTGAATATCCTTGGGGAATATGGACACTCTTCCACCTTTAGTGTTTCGGTCCTGGTGTGGTGGCCGAAAAGTGTGGTAAGAGTTGTAGCCTGGTATTGCAGGTGTGCTCTCTGGAGCCTTGAACCAGGTCTCAGTTACTACACAGATATCAATGTTCTCCATTTTTAGGAGTGCCCCGAGAGAGTGCATTTTGAGGATTAGACTTCTAGCATTTGGTTGTGATTGGTGTTTGTGTTTCAGCTTCGGAGGTCCTTGTTGCTTGGGCAGGTTACTGTTAAGGGCCTCCGCATATGAGGGTTTAGTGTTGCTATGTGAGGGTTTTGGTGGTGTGGGTTTAGAATGGCTATGTGTTGCTTGAGGTGTAGTGCGAGTGTTAACCTTCTATTCTTGAGTGTCTAGCACAGTCTTGGGTGGAGAGAGCTTTGCTTCCAGTTTGACTATGTAAGTGCATCTCTCGCAGGTTGTAGTGTTGGGTGGTAGGAGGAGAGGGTTGTCTGTGTACATGAGGCAATTGCTGCATTGGCCCCAGTATGCCCAGATTCACCAGGTAGACAGGAGAAATCACTGGAAGCTGACCCTTGGACATGCCTGGTTTGGTGCTTTTTTTTTTTGTAAAGTACAAGAGCTGTTTTGCCTTACCTTAGCAAGGTACTTTGCAATTATAGGCTGTTTAGTCCCTACGATTAATTTCTCCGTATCAGTTTAAGGCTTCCTAGTGCTTTTACGCAGGTTTTAGAGCACGTGCTAGTCACAGGGATGCTTAAAGGTAAGATGAAAAAAAAATGGTTTATCCTAAACACTGCAGTGTGCACTAGAGGAGTTGGATGTGAAAGTAAATAACTTAAGTTTTACCTGTCTAAAAAGTTAAGTTTTAGTGGAGAGTCACTATTTTTAAAACAGCAAAATAGATTGAAAGCGGGTGGTCACTTTTGTATTCTAGTACTATGGAATACAGTAGGATGGCCAATAAATTTAAATAGTTAAAGGGGGAGTGATTTCACAAAATGATAATTTTGTGCTTACTCACACAAGCCAGTAAAAGCAGAGAGGAAATGAGATATATGGTCAAATTAACATAAGAGGCAGGCAACTAGAAAGACAGTGATGTTTAAGAACACAACAGTAACTGGGTGGGAGGGGGTGGGAGGATGGTGAAAAAGACAGAGCTGTTGTCTCTTTTCAAATTTTAATATGCAGTTAAAAGCAGAATACAAGTAAAACACAAGGTAAAGAAAACAAATCACAGTATTTAAAATAGGAAAAGGCAATAAAGTAATGCAAAATACAACAAATAAAAAGCAAACTAACCTTTCCCTCACAGCAAAGTGTAGCAGAGTCTGAGTGAGCCTTTCTCCTTATTTCTTGAACTCCTCTCTCACCCATTTTATCATTATGCCTTTCCACTTTGTTTTGTAACCTTCTGCATGTTTTATGTAATGAACCATGAGCCTTAAGTATGTTGCTGTAAAGTATCTCTTCAAATCAGGTAGTCATAAATCACCTTGTTGTATGAGGAGAAACAACTTATCCCACTTAACTCTTGCCTTCTTCCCCTTCCAACAATGCATTTCTTCAGCTGTTTATTTATTATGGTCCACAACTTCACTTTTGGTTACTAAAAATATGCCTGTCCTAGAGATAAAACGTATTGTCTACCTATAGATATGGGTATTGCTGAACCAGTTTGTGTGTGAGTACTTACTTATATTTACTTACTTATAGCTTACTGCTATACATTTTGCTTTATATTCATTTTATATCCAGAAGAGACTTGACACTGTCTCAAAATATTCCGCAACACTGAAATGCCCTTTTTATGGGGTTATTCAGTATATAACTGTCATCTTCAACTAAAGCTAATTTTTCTTGGTTACCATAGCAGTTCTATCCTTGAATTTTTGAGTCCCTTATTTTCTTTGTCTCTGGCTGTGAGTATAAAGCAAATAACAAAGGGGAAAGAAGACACCCAATCTGGTTATTCTGTTCAAATGCAGCTTGTTAGAGAGGAACCTTCTTTTCTTAATTATTGCCTCTGACCCTTCATATATCCTCCTATTTAACTGTATATGTGTAGAGTGTATTTATTCCAAAGGCAAGGAATGTGCTCAATTACAAGTTTGTCTTGCCAGCAGATGTCATTGATTTTATGGTAGAGGTTGGTGTATTGGGCATGAGTGTTAGACAGGCCATTCTTTTTGCAAAAGTGGAGGTGATACAAAAGGGTAGGGACTTTCAGTTCTTAAGAGGTTAAACAGATGACTCCTCAGGAGTCTATAAGAGGCAGAGTAGGGGATAAGATCTTTAGTCTTTCAGGGTAGCTCAGATTGTATAGTCCATAAATCTTCTTGGTCAGAAATCTTTGACATCTTTCAAGTTGGTCAAGATCCTTTTGAGGCACATTCCAAAATGGGAATTATGTTCTAGGATATGTCTGATAATGAAAGTCTGCAGAGACCTGATGACTGCATGGTATGTAGAGGAGAACCATCAGTCCTTCCATCCACAATCCCTTTTTCCCTGTTTTGCATATGGGTTCGGGGTGTCACTTCAGCAGTGACAATCATCTAGAACTAAGGTTTACGCAGCTGGGCGGCTATATCAGATGAGCAAGGTAGAAGGACTTTCTATCCACAAATGAGATATGGTAATCATAAGAAAGATCATTACCAACATAGGTACCCACAGTTCCCAGATATGTGTATCTGTTTTGAGAGAGCTACTGACAGTGTGGTAAGGGGAGGGGGCGTTGTCTTTTCAAATGGTAACTGTGCTGCATTTTTTGGCATTTATGGGGAGCCCATTACCAAAAACACCATTCATTGATCCTGTCGTAGCCATGTTGGAAAATCTTGAGTATTAGATAGATTTAACAGATGCACTTATTTTACAGTTGTCAGCAAACAGCCTTACACATTCTCTTGACATTTGCATTCACTTCTGAGAAGTAAATGCTGAAGAGCACAAGGTCCAAGATGGATCCTAGTGGAACCCCCACTGGTGACTGTTTCCCACCTTGAGGAGGTATTCCCCTATGTGAACAGAGTAGATTCTATTGGAGTGCAATTTGGCTATCCAGCAGACGGCATACAGGTTTATGTTAAAACAGCAATGTTTATGCATGATACCAGCATGTGGGTTGTTGTTAGAAGTCTTGGTAAGGTCAAAGTAAGTAATTGGACTGTTAGGCCCTCATCCTGGGCTTCACTGACCCTTTCAAAGAAGTCACCTAGGTTTAGTAGGTATGACTAAGCTATAAGAATCAATATTGGCTTGGTTCCAATGTAGGTAGTTCACCTGTGTCATTGTTTATTAGTTCTGCAGTTAAGCACTCCATAATTTTACAGGTGAAGCTTGTGAATCTAATAGATCTGTAGTTTTCAGTGTCTGTTTAGGGGACCAGCATTAACAGCTTTATGTAATGGTACCTATGCATGCTTCAGGAATATAAAGCTTGGAAAGAGGTTTAAGAAGAGCTTGGTGACATCTACAAACAAGTAACCAGGGATATAGTTAGGTTCCATGGAGCTAATATTTTTAAGTTTTTAATACTGAAATATAACCTGGTCTAAGGTATTTTGGAAGGGTTGGGATGGTTTGTAGTTGAAGGAATATTTGGATGGGTAGGTGCTGAATTAGTCTGCAAAGCTATTAGGAGTAGCTTCAGGATCAGAGTAGGAAACTCCTTTGGGAAAGTTCTGCACATTAGTTTGCATAATTTCCATGTTTCCTAATATAACAGTAGATGGCCGTGTGGTTTCTTTAGAGTTGATAGTGACCCTAGATTCATACCCCACCTTCCATTCCTTTATGATGTGCTTGAGTGTTTTTCTTACAGTTATACAATTCTTTTTACTGACAGAATGGGTAATCTGTAACTTGAAGTCTGTTTTTTTTTTGTAAATCTTGAATACATGGGAATGCCACCATATGGTCCTATTTATTTATTTAGTTATTTATTTATTGCAACAACAAACTTTACTTGAACTTCAGTTGATATTGAAAGCAATCCTCATGCATGGTAGCTCCTTTTTATCTGCTGACAAAAGGCAGTACTTCTTCTGCAGTAATCAGTACAACCTCCTAATAGGTTCATAGGTTCATAGTTGTATACTAGGCTAATGACCACCAGGGCCTTTATAAGCCTAGCTGTGCAATCCAACCCATTTGTGTCCCTGTGTATCATGACGTTTATCAGGAGAGGTTATGCTAGTTTGGGCATTATTGTCTGCCTCTGTCTATTACGGAGATAAGGGCCAGACCTGGGGTGAATTTCTGATCTTTCCATCCATTGGTCAAGGTTATGTTTGGTGCAGCGGTTAGCAATGTCGCCTCAGAGCAAGAAGTTCTCTGGTTCAGTTCTCGGCTGGGGTGCCTTCTGTGTGGAGTTTGCATGTTCTCCCTGCGTTTGAGTGGGTTTCCTGTGGGTGTTTGGCTTCTTCCCACATTCCAAAGACATGTAGTAGGTAGATCAGATACTGTAAATTGGCCCTAGGTGTGTGTGTCATACCTCTCAACCTGGAAACATCAAAAATCTGGACAAAGGCCTATGAAAAATAGGTACAAATCTGTATGCTGTTTAACATAAAATTTGCATACATCATTATGCTACCCTGCCCACTCCAATGGAATTGTGGGATATCAACTTTCAAATGCAAACTGAAGAACAGACAACCAAAATATGGTCCCAGAGACCCAGACCCTGTAGTAAATGGTAACCATTTTCTTTTAAATGTGTAGCAATGATGTTCACTGGGAAGGGAGAAGATGATGAACCTTAGGATTTTATTTTTGGCAACTTGGAGTATGTGCGTTTTATGGTAAACGTAGAGCATTTAATGGTAGGCAATATTCTAATCTTAGCTAAAGAATATTATAGTTTGCTAGGACCTCCAAAAATCATTCTTCATTGCCTACTGATCAGTGGCATAGCTACAGTTTGTGCCACCTGGGTCTGTCTTTGAGTTTGCCTCCCCCCCTCACAAAATCATGGTCGAATGGGATCACCCCATATACAGCCCTCCCCTCTGCAGCCATTCCAGTGTCCCATTACTTGGCTATTTCGCCCCATTTACCCGACCCCTAACCGGGAAAAGCTGAAAGAAGACACACACTGTAATGTGCATACTGCTTTACTTCTACAATGATTTGGATTTCATTTAAACGTTTTATTTTACATTTTACAGTACAAACACTAATAGACATCTGCTAAACAAAGCAATGCAGTCTCACAATGAAAAATAGACTTAGCATGAATTAAAACTGCCCTTGAAACTCACATTCATTGAAATAGCATTGAAACCCACATTCAAAGAAAATACATCTGGCCAGTGGCAGATAACGATTACCTTTGGGCTGGTTTCCAATCATAGATTACCTTTGGGCTGTTTTCAAATCATAGGCCCCTTGCACACGAAACATACATGTGTTCTTTGATACACCTTCCTGATTGTATTAAATTATATTCCTTGTATAATACAGCACAGTTGTTAGAGAGCATTTATATTTATTGTCCTGAACATTTTTCCGTAAACAATTAAACAAAACACGTGCACCAGTATAATGACAAAATTGCCCAATTCAGAACATTTACATCATAAAAGTATACTTAAACTTCTACAGTCCACCAGTATCAGTAAATATGCACAATCTCTGCAGAAGTGAAGGTCATCTAAATAATTCCACATTAAAGAGATCTGTAACTAATGAAGAGGTTGCTGCTAGCAGACAACTTTATATTTCATTGTTTCATTTACAAATAAAGTGCCTGTTGCCCTTGAGGAATAAATTGCCTATGTTGCATAAAAAAATGATAAGCTAGTAATGTTGCAAATGGATGGCAAACTGATAACAGGTTCATAGTTACTAGGTATCTCCGCCAAGCAGGATATTCTCAGGACTGCAGCATCCACCCTCTGTAAACGTACAACACAGTGCAGTATCAGCAATGCATCTACATACTGTGGGAGTAGAACCCACAGCCTTCTGCATGCTGTTAACAATGGAAGCAGACTCAGCATAAGCAGCACTAAACTTCTCTTCCCCTAAAGTTCTCACCTCCTTGTAAAATCCACTCAACACTCAACTGTATCTCTCAACTTTGCAGCGCAAGAAATCTGGAAATAGCCAAAATTTATTGGGGGGACAAAAGCCCAATAAACAGGGACAGGGACACATTTAAACATTGCTTGCATAATCTTGGAAAGTTGCTAGAATAAAATGCTGTGTTTCCACCATGTGTTTCACTACCAAGTCTTGAACCCAGGACCAGGACCCTGTGCACTACAGTCAGAGCAACATACCACTAGGCCAAAATCAGCAATTTCCTGAAAGATAGGAAGACTGAAACTTAAATGGCTGTCATTTAATGAACTCAGTTCTCACCATAGCTCTCAACCTCTTAGCACAAAACACCTCAACAAAGCCAATAATGGGGGAATACAGCCCCCCCACACACACACATATCCTTGCTTGTAAAATAGCAGCACAACATAATATAGCAACATAACAAATCCTTGCTTGTCAAATAGTAACATAACAAGCCCTTGAATGTAAAATAGCAGCATAACATAATGAACCCTTGCTTGTAAAATAGCAGCATAACATAATGAACCCTTGCTTGTAAAAAAGCATAACAAACACTTACTTGTAAAATAGCAGCGTAAAATAATGAACCCTTGCTTGTAAAATAGCAGCATAAATGAACTGGACCAAATAATGAACCATTGCAGCAACTTAATGTACGTTGGTTCCAAAATTAACCTCTTGCCACATAAAATAACAAACTCTTGCAGAACTACTTGCTTGTACTAGGGAGATGATGATGAACCATTGCAGCTTAAACCATTGAACCACTTGCTTGTCCTGATGGAAATGCTTGCATGTTATGTTTAGAGCCCTGTAGTTCAATTTCGGCAGGCTGTTCATGGAGCTGACATCATCTTACAAGTGATGCCATCAGCTCAAAAAGTGAAAAATTTAAAAATGCCTGGAAATTCGGAAATTAAGGGGTGCCACTCGAGAATCTTGCCACCCCACTAAATTGGACCTCATAACCGGTAAAAACCAAGAAATTCAGTACCATTGAGAGGTGTGTGTGAGTGTGTGTGTGTATGTGTGTGTGTGTGTGTGTGTAATGGATAAACTACTACTGTGGCACGGCTAGCCACCCGGCAGTGTAAACCTTGTCTCTAGATGATTGTCATTGTTGAAGTGAAACCTGTCCCCATGTGCAAAAATTGGAAAAGGGGTTGAGGATGGATGGATGGATGGGCCAAGGTTTTGCATAAATAGGGTTAATAATGGACTCTGCTTCACATGGATGTGGAGCCTGTTTGAGAGTATTGGGATCCACTGAGATGCAGATCTGTCTCACCAACACATCTTATTTACATCACAAGTAAAATTTAAATCCTTGGGTCTAGTGGTTCTGATGCTGTTGATTTTGTATATGTGCAAATGGTCCATGAGAGCTGGATCCAAGGATGTCTTGTATGCCAGGGTGCCCTCAAGCAGGTGTAAAGGAGTACTCTTGCACCCCCCTGGAATGGGCTGGCAAAGAGATTTATTTTCTTTCAATTAAAAAGAAAATTCTTCTTTAAGAATGCCCTTTGCATCTAGTCACACAGACTCGTATGGTTTACGTCTTCATCTACTGTGCCCACGCGGAATTTGAATTCCAGATGACTTTTGGACTGCAGACGAAGGTAGAAGTGAGAGGTAGGTGTGTGCGTGTGTGTGTTTTAAGTGTTTAACAGGTATGTGTTTTGTGTGTGTAAGAAATCGGTAGGTAGGGGTGTGTATGCATGTATGTAAGAAGTAGGTAGGTCTATGTTTGTGTGTGTTTGTAAGAGGGAGGTAGGTGTGTGTGTGTGTGTGTGTGTGTGTGTGTAAGTAAGAGGGGGTTAGGAGTGTGTGTAAGGAGGGTGGTCATACCTTGTAATTATCAAGATTCTTGCTTCATATTTTCGGTTTGTTTCTCATAATGTGTTTTTTCTGTCAAATCATGAGGACTGAAGTCAGAAAATAATGGCAGACATTTGAGTTTTAGACTTCATATCCTCAGAAAATGCATACTAATGCAAACCTTGTTGTTCTATCCACTTTCTAAGGAGGTAGGGGGTGTATGTATGTGTCATGCCTGTCAACTGTACACATTTTCACAGAATGTCCATATTTTTGCCTTCTGTTTTTGGTCTGTTACTCATGAAATTTCTGTTTGTTTTTTTTGACTAATCACTGGGATGAGCTAAGGAATAAAGTTACTAAATAATGGCATGTATTTGAGTTTCAGACTTCATATCCTTTAGAAAATGCATTCTAACACAAATTCTGTTATTCTAGCAAATTTCTAAATGTGTCCCTAGTTTTGGGCCTTTGTCCCCAACATTATAACCGGCTTTGTCAAGATTTCTTGTGCTAAGAGATTGAGAGGTATGGTTTGTGTGTGTGCGTGTGTATGTATGTATGTATGTATGTATGTATGTATGTATGTATAAGAGGGAGGTAGCATACCCCTCACCTGTCCATGTTTTTGCCGAATGTCCAGATTTTTGCCCCATATTCCTCGTAAAAAGGATTGAAGTTGCTAAATAATAAAAGACATTTGATTTTTAGATGTCACACCCTTTAGAAAAATGCATACTAACACAAATCATATTATTCTAGCAATTGTCTAAGTTCATAAGAGCAATATTTATAATCTGCCCCTATTTATTTTAGGCTTTGTCCAGATTTCTTGCACTAAGAGGTTGAGGTATGTGTGTATGAGAGAGAGTGAAATGCCCTAGTTAGAGTTAGCAGTTAGAGTTTATTTTCAAGTGCATTTTCAAGGAATTGTGAGCTTCAAGGGAAGAGAAGTTTACCTCTGCTCATACTAAGCCTGCTTAAAATGTGCAACTGTTTTCTGTAGCAAATAATATCACTACTGTGGTATAGTTTTTTTAAAGCAGTATTAGTAGCACAACAGGTAGCATACTTCCATTTTGATGTAGATGGCTGCATATGGATTTGTATTTTAAGGGGGTGGGGTGCTTCAGTCCTGACTATATCCTCCTTTGGATGAGATGCCTAATAACTATGAACATGTTTTTCAGCTTGACACCCATTCTCTATTGCAATATACCAGCTTACCATTTTTTAATGTAACACAGGCAATTTATTCTTTAAGGACAGGAGGCACTGAATTTGTAGATGAAACACTGAAATATAAAGTTGTTTTCTAGCAACCACCTCTTCATTAGTTTCAGATGACTTTTACTTCTGCAGAGATTGTGTATATTGACTGATATTATGCAGAGATTTTTTATATTGACAGTTATTGGTGGATTGTATTGTCAGAAGTTTGAGTGGCCTTTTATGGTTGCAATGTTCTGAATTGAGCAGTTTGTCATTGGTTCATATGTTTTGTTTCATTGCCTAATGAAAACATGTTCAAAACTATAACTTTAAAACACACTTTAACAAGTGGTGCTATATTATACAAGGGATATAATTCAATTATATATTATTATTAATACAATTAGTAAGTTGAATCAAAGAATTTTTGCATGGCCCTAAAAATGTGTGCAAGAGGCCTACGGCCTGAAAACAGCCGAAAGGTAAACTTAACCTGCCCCTGGCCAGATGCATTTTCTTTGAATGTGGGTTTCAATGCTGTTTCAGTGAATGTTAGTTTCAAAGGTAGAGAAGCTTTAATGGTGTCTGTTTTTATTGTAAGACTGTTGCTTTGTTTAGCAAATGCCTATCAGTGTTTGTGCTATAAAATTTGAAATACAAGTTGTAAATTAAATCCAAATATCTGCAATCATTGTAGAAGTAAATCATAAAACAGTATGCACACTGAGAGTTTTGAGCAGTGTTTATGGCAACTGGGGAGAAATAGCCAAGTAATGGGACACTGCAATGGCTGCGTGGGGGGAGGGTTGCTCTGGGTTTGCACCCCCCTGCAAAAAATCCTCTGGGCTCCCCTGCTTGTATGCTAGGTGGAGTGCCTGTCTGTAACCTGTAGGAGATGCAGATGATAGACAAGAGTTTTAAGGCGATCCATATAAGACAAAGCGTTTATACCCTGGATTCTTTTGGTAAGGAACCTTTGTGGGTATTCCAACTGTTGCATATTTCTGGTCAGGAACATGCTGAAGATAGTTTTCTATATCCCCTTCCCAACATTTTATCATTGCTATTTATTCTTTGTTTACCCTCCTGCCTCTGCAGTATCCTATTCACTGTCTGTTTTTTAGCAGTCTTAACCATTTTGTTTTACATTTATCTCTATAATGTTCAGCAGGTTTTTTTCTCCTGTTACAGTTTGTTTTTTTCCTCTGCTTTCTATTGTGGCAGGCACAAGGTGTTTTAACAGATTATAGCTTCTGAATCGATTCACTAAATAGCTCCAACTAATGCTGAAGTGAGGTTCCCCTCAGCGTCATAAAAGCTGCTCTGTGTAAGGAAAAATACTATTGTTTTTCTCTTACCTGCAAAGCACCAGGGTAGTAACTGGTCTCCTATTTTCATCTCATAATCATTGCTCTTGACACCTAAACTCTGCCCACTCTCCATTCTAAATTCTACCCTCTCATATAGGGTAATCTTTACCTAAAGGATGTTTGTGGAGTAAATAAATAGGTTTAACATTGTCTCTCTTGTACTTCTTGTACTCATCTGAACCCTCCATACTCCTTTCACTTATAACCTCTTCCTTACAGCAGTTGAGGCATTAATTCATACTGAAAGCTTCTAGGCAGGCATTACAGGAATGGGGAAACAAAAAAATTAAACTTAGCATAAAACTTGCTGAAAGTATAACTCAAACAGGCAATACCCAAAACACTAAAAATAACCAAAAACAAACATATATACTTCTTCTTTCAGCTTTTCCCGGTTAGGGGTCACCACAGCAGATCACCTGTGTGCTCATGATTAGCAGTGGAGTTTTATGGTGTTGAGTTGCCAGCCCGGCACCCAATCTTCCACAGAAGGCACACACATGCACACACTCATGCCTAGGGCCAATTTAGAGTGTCCAGTCCACCTACAGCATGTCTATGGGATGTGGGAGGAAACCGGAGCACCCGGAGGAAACCCACGCAACCAAAGGGAGGACATGCAGACTCTGCACAGAAGGCACCCCAGCCGAGGATCGAACCGGAGAACCTCTTGCTCTGAGGCAGCAACGCTAACCGCTACACCACCGTGGCCACCCAAAAAACAAACATATATACTAATTTGTAAAAAAATTTAAAAAAATCAGTCAGGTTTTCCTGTTCACTTCAAAATAAAAAAAAAAAAAACAGCAAATGAATCAAGCAAACAAGAAATTACAGATGTGTGTGTGAATTTAATAAGGGTTGATGTTTAAATGGATCATGGTTGCAGTACGCCAAGCTGTATGGGATATAGTATGCCAAGGACATGAAAACCAGCCAGCGCTCATAACCTAGGCTCCTTCCGCACACCCCAACCACTAAAGGGCCCAAGAAGAGACACACAAAACCAGTGGCTGTGATGCCATTTCCTCCAGAAAGGGAGATTAGAGCCCTGAAAATAGGAATATGCTAGGAAAGGGATAAAAACAGCTAGCTAGCTAGATAAATAGATTAGATATAGGGATAGACAGATAGATAAATAGATTAGCTATAGAGATAGATAGACAAATAGATAGGCAGATATAAGTATATGTACATATCCTGGCCAAAAAAAAACATGATATAGAATTGATGGATGTAGGGAGGGTGCGACAACTGGCAACAGTGTTCTATTTGAAAACCTACTTTCATGGAAATTCACTTAAGTAACTATATTATGTTCATCATTAGACAATTGTTGCAGTAGCCTAAGCTGTATGGGTAGATTACCAGACATAGCCAGGGAGAAGGAAGACTGAGGGTCCATGAACCCCTGGAGAATGGTCCTAGCAAAACCTGCTCTAGATTTAGAAAAGGAAACTAGCTTGTAATGGTTTGTGGAAGTATGTACAGAAGACCAAGTTGCTGACTCTAGGATAATCAGTGCAGATTACTTATACATCACTGCATTCCCAGTATCAGCACTTTCATTAATTTAATCTGGTATTTCCACTTTGAATCAACATATTCATAACTCAGTACTTTTTAGTCATTGTACCATCAAACCTATTTCCTGTTCACTTGGTCCGAAGATCAACTATATTACAATGAAGCAAACAAATTAACAAAACACCCCTCCCCTTTCCCTATAGTGTTCATCTGCTGCTATTATAATAAAATACTTTCTGTAAAATATTATTATCAGCTGACCAGACAGACACCGTACTACTGTATCCGTTAATATTTATTTGTATTAGTACAAATTCTTGCCAAACAGTTAATACTGTCAGAGTTATTTGAATTCTATTATAACACGGCTAGACACAAAGTAAAGACTGATGTACACTCGGTCCAAAAACGTCACTTGAGTGAAAATTACTGTCCAGTTTATATACTCCTTTAAATGTCAAACAATGTTATTTTTAATGTCCTTGTGACTTGTTCTTCTGGTTTCTGTTTGAGTCATGAAAAAGTCCATTGGTTATTTCTAACCTGGACAGTTTCTGTTGAAATGACAAATATTATTTTTGTTTTATGTCCTTCTTTGGTTATTTGTTTTCCTTGCTGTATCTGAAGACTTCACAAAACGTCTCTCCACGTCATCTTGCGTCACTTGAAGTGTCTGTATTTTATTTAATTTATTTCTGCATCTGAAAACTCACAGAAAGTCAACTTCATTTTTCAATAACAGGATGCCATTTACAATAAGCCCACAGCTATGTGTTATTAATATCTAAGCTGAACATTTACAAGAAATCTTTTTAATAAAAGGTCACTTAACTGTTCTTGCAAAGCAAGCCATATTTTCTTTTACTGCACACACAGTATAATTTTGGGGAAAGCATTTTAATTTATGCAGTCTCTATCACTTTCTTTATTCTGCTCATCATCCCTTCTAACCGTCTGGCATCTAGCACCTTCTCTTCCACTTCTCTCCCCTCTTCCAACATTAAATCTGTCATACATTTTCCTATTTCTTTCCTTCTTGGGCATCTGATTTTTTCCAGTTTCTCTTTGTCACCTTCTTCACCATAGTCATTAGAAGTCCTATTATTTTTTCTGCATATTCTGCACCCCATTCTCAATAGCTAGAAGAAACAAATTTTGTGTTAGAAGGGCTTTTGTGCAGCCTTTTTTTTGCAACAGTTGCCTTAACTCCACCTGGAATTATAATCCTTCACATTCCCAGAAGACATGTACCTATGACCACACTTGCTTTCCTTGTCTCTAGCATGTAGCATCTACCCTGGGGAACATTTTGCCTGAGCTTAACGAAGTATAGAAATATTTATGCAAACATTTCCAGGCAAAAATCCTAATCGTGCGTGACTTAGTAACATATCTCAGCAGTTGAATTATCTCCAGTTAATCTTCTTCTGCTATAATTTCACCCATTACCTTTTCCCAGTTTTCTTTCACTTGGAGACTGACCTTCCTCTTCCCTTTACTTAACCAATTTCTCCTTATTTTCACTAATCCTGTCATTTCCCTACCTTCCATTTTTCTATTTTCAATTTCCTGGATTACTCCTGGGGCTTATGTTATATTGTCCCATCTTTCTCTAGCTCCTGCCATCTATTTTTCAGTCCCGCATATTCCCATTCTTATGAACTCTCAAGCTGAAACTCTGCCTTCAGTTCTTCCTATGTTTTCAGTTTGCCACCAATATATGTTTGGAACCAATACCTCGCTTGATTCTGTTTCCTACTCCATCTCCATGCTATTGTCTTATTTCCCACATCTTCCTTAGTCTCCGTATCAGAACAAGCCACATTCTCCACTTGTCTCCAAACCCATCGTGCCAAAATTTTTTTTTTAAATTCTTTCTGAAACTGTTTCATCCAATGCAAATTCAACTCAGTCCCTGATGTTTCTAGCAACACCTCCATTATATCCCTCCATCAATTTCCTTTCTCTTTGGACTAGCATCCTTTTCCAGTCTGTACCATAATGTGTATCACCAGTCCTTAAAACCCTGTTAATCATGCCTGCAAGCATTCTTTCAAATCATGTACCCCTATCCCTCCTTTTTCTTTTGTCTCTGTTATTCAGTCTCATGCTACTCCGGGTTTCTGGCCTTTCCATATTAAGTCCTGACATAGTTGCTTTACCTTTTTCAAGAAAATATTATCTGTCAGCCCCCAAGTCCCTATCCTGGATATAAAAATTGTGGCATTGTACACATCTTCAGGATTTGCACTCTCTGATCTATCTCTAAGCTCAGTACTTTTCATTTGTCTATTTGCTCCTTCGCTTTCCTGTACATTTGTTTGTAAGTTCCCTTCATGATGTTCTCCACTGTCCCCTTTAGTTTAATTCCCAGATACTTTATCTCCTTCCCCTGCATTCTGTCAATGCTCTTATCCTCTCTTTCTTGCTTACTTTCATTTATAATTAATATGTCAGTCTTAGCTTGATTTACTTTGTATCCTAATCTCCTTCCAAAAGCTAATAATATCCTCCACAAAGCCTCAATATCTGTCCTGTAGTTCGACAGTGTAAGTAAAACATCATCTGCATATAATGGTATCATCTTCTCTTTCATTCCCCAGATATGTCCCCTGATGTAACACTCTTTCTCTCTTATAGTATCTACCAATGGCTCAATGTAGAATGCAAAAAGCAGTGGCGAAAGCAGGCACCAATGTCTTGTTCCCTTCTAATCTCAATCTTATCTAAAAGTCTTGCTCTTATCTTTACCTTAACTTGTACACCTTGATATATTCCTTTGATGTTTCTTATCCATTTATCAGGAAATCCATTTTTCCACAATGTCTCAAGCAAATACCTCCAGCTTACCCTATGAAATGCCTTTTCAGCATCTAAAGTTGTTAATGCCACTTCTTTGCCGTGGCGCTGTGTGTCCTGCATAAGCAGCAATATCTTTAAATTATCAGTTGTCCTTCTCCCTCCTACAAACCCTGTTTGGTCCCTGTGTATTAGTCTCGGTAATATTTCAGCTACTCTGTCTGCCTGAATCATCATAAAACACTTATAATCATGATTTAATACTGAGATTGGTTGGTGTGAAGATGGATATCTAGAATATTTCCATTCTTTATGAATTACTGAGATAACATCCTCTCTCCATGTGTTTGGAATTGCCCCCCCCCCCCCAATTACATCATTGAACAGTTTCAACCAAACTTTAACCACTTGCTCTTCCTGTAAATCCCAAAATCAGTTGGAAAGCCATCACTACCTGCAGACTTCCCTCTTGCCATCTTATCCCATACTTTCAAAATCTCTTCTCCCCTAATCTTCCCCAGTAGCATCAGTTGATCCTCCTCCTCCAATATTATAATCTTTGGCGAATCACACCCCTGTCTTCCTCCTTCCATTTCCATCACCTCCTCATCTTTTTCATACAGATCCAAATAGTATTCTTTAAATCTTTCCAGTATCTCCATTAGCATGTCAATGTTACTTTTTTTTAATCCCGCCCCCCCCAGCTGATATATTCCTCTTGTTGTCTCAGTCTCATGGCTAACACTTTTGTGGCTCTGTGACTCACCTGTAACCTACCCACAGCTACCCTTTAGTTCCAAATCCTCTCTTCCTCTTGTCGTTGAATGTTTTCCTTTATCTCCCTCTCCGTCTTTGCCTTTTTCTTTGTATAGTTACTAAATGTTCTTCGTGTTTTACTGTTGCAGTCATTACATTTGGGTAATCCTACTGGCAGGTTGCCCTCAGTCGGCCTAAATTCCAAAGTCCTGGGTCCTGCGTCGGCTGTCGTTGCCCCTTCCCTGACGTCAGGTCATCAGGGGTATAAAAGAAGCAGCCAACGCCATTTTCTTTAGTCTTTCTTGCCGCACGGTGCCGGAAGCAGAAGCAATTCACAAGTACCGGTCGGCCGACTCCTGAGATTTTCGAGTTTGAATTTCAGATCCGAAGTCTTCTATAAAGCTAAGTACCCCATTGGAGAAACTTTTTTCTTGCTCCAGAACTGATGTCAGAAAAAGTTAATAATTGTATTCCTTGTGGGAAGCAAATACCTCATAAGGACTTTCATTCTTACTGTATTCCTTGCCTAGGCCCTGATCATAACTTTCTAGGTTGTCTGTTTTGTGCTAGATTTAACCAATGCACTGTTAAGCATCGGTATGATTTTGCTTTAAACTTCTTTGGACGCAGGTTTAATTATCCAGAAATGTCGTCGGAAAGCCATCCGACTACTGGAGTTCACAAAAAATGCAAAGAAAAAGAAAGACAGTCGAGGCCCAAAACCGACAACAAAGCTTCTCCTAAGCCAGTCGCCGGTTCTCAGTGAGGTGCTTTCGCAGCCCCTGATGACCGCTACTTTGCAGTCACAGGCCGCTACCGACCCCCACGTGGAGTCGGCCATGCCACTGGAAACTCAAAATATTGGAGCCTCGGACACTAACCCTTCAGATGGGTCCGGAGCCGCTGAGCAGGCACCGGCTTCTGAGGGTGTATTTAGACCCAAACAGCTATACATTAAACCGACTTCAAAGGCAAAGACTAAAGCACCTTCAAAGGCAAAGAAGCAAACTCAAGAGCCACATGGACAGGCCTCCATGCCCAAAAAACAGATGCTCAAAATGGCCGAAGGCTTGATTACCTTGATCAGGAGTTCCCATCCCCCTCCCGATAAGAGGCCTAGGCAAGAGACTGACTGTGAATCTTCAGATCAGGTTTCCATTTCTTCTGATTTGTCTTCTGATCAGGAATATTCTTTTCCCCCCTATGAGGATTCTGATGCTGAAGAATCCATTCCTTCAGCTACTCCTCCTGAGGACTACTTTTTTGGGGAAACCTTACATACCATGAGGGAGCATTTCCACTGGGAGAGCCAAGATTTTTCAGAATCTAAAAAGAGGCTCAGGGATTTCCTGTTACTACCTCAGCACAAGCCTCTAGCCATCCCTCCTGTGTTAGACATTGTAGATTATGTGTTTTCGGAGTCTAGCCTTACCCTTGACTCCTTACCTCCAGCTCCTGTTAAGCCTGACAGATATTACAGGGTTCCTGACTCACATAAATTCCTTTTTAAAAACCCTGCTGCAGACCCAGAAACTATTTCTCAGTGTCCCAAGGGAGTTAAGGCTACCGCTGCAATAAAACCCTACCCCTTCTGACAGGGATTCTGGGGCACTGGATAGATGGGGAAAAAAGGTTTACACATCTGCTACCCTTGGCTATAAGGGCCTTAAACTATCAGTTTCATATGCTCAAGTATCAGCAACATGTCACGACATTGCTTAAACAGAAAATGTTGCTAAACTCTTGCAGAAAACAAGGAAATGCAGGATATATTGAATGCAGCTGAACAAGTTGGAAAGCATACTTTGCAATGTGGTTTTGATTCTTTAGAGGCCTCCTGCAGGGCCGCAGTTACAGGTTCTGTACTTAGAAGGCACGCTTGGTTAAATGAACAAAATCTACCCGATCATGTTAAAGTTAAATTATTAGATGCACCTTTACAGCATGATACTTTGTTTGGTGTTAAGGCAGAAGAGGTGTTAAAGAAAATGGAGGACAAGGCTAAATCTATGCAAATGGTCAAAGATTTCTTACAAGTACAGCCACCTAGGTTTAGTAGACAATGGCCAACAAAGAATTGGTCCTTTCCTGTGTCAGACAGACCTCAAAGGGGCAGACCCAGATGCCCTAGAGGCAGATCCCAGCTGCAAGGATCATATAGGTCAAAGCAATGGGGTGCTTCTACCTCCAAAAGTGGAGAAGACAAATCACAACCTTACAGGAAACAGTCCCAATGACTTCCCCCTGCCTGCACCAAGCACTTATTTCCTTGCAGCACCCTTTGGGGGAAAATTAGCACTTTTTTCACAAAATTGGCACATTGTAAACCAGGACAAGTGGTTTCTAAATATCGTGTCACAAGGCTACAAGTTCCATTTCCATACCCTGCCAAAGGCAAACGGCTGGTCAGATCTGCCAAAAATCAATGGGCAGAGGCACAAAAACAAGTCTCATCCCTCATGGACATGAGGGCCATTCAAGAAGTGCCAGAGCAAGAGCGGGGACAAGGATTTTACTCGACTGTTCTTGGCACCCAGAAAGGACAAGGCCTGGAGGCCAATACTGGACATATCGATTCTGAACACATTTCTGGATATACCAAAATTCAAAATGTTGACTTTGCAGCAGCTTCTGCCCATGCTGGGTAAGAACGCTTGGCTTGTAACTTTAGACCTAAAAGAGGCATACCTGCATGTCCCTATCAGACAAATATGCAGAAGATACCTCAGATTCAAGGCTGGCTCAATGTATTACCAATTCTCTGCACTGCCCTTTGGCTTATCTACTGCGCCCAGGGTCTTTACCAAGTGTCTGGCACCAGTAATTGCATTCTGCAGACAAAGAGGAATACAAATATATCCTTACTTGGACGACTGTTAAATTCAAGCAGAGACAAAGGACATCCGTCTACAGCATCTGGCGTTCGTGAAAAAACGTCTAACATGCCTAGGGTCACAGTCAACAAAAATAAATCAAAACTAGTACCCTCTCAAGAGATAATATTCCTGGATGCAAGCTTAAATACAACTGCCCAGATGGCTTATCTCACACCAGACAAACAAAGGCAACTGACTACCTGTTTGAAAATGTTAGCAACAAAAGCCCAGTTATATGCAAGAAAAATTCTACAGGCTTTGGGCTTCATGGCATCCTGTATCCTACTAATTCCATATGCAAGACTACATATGAGGAAACTTCAATGGTACCTAAAAAGTGTTTGGACTCAACATTGCCACAGCCTGGAAACAATCATTACTCTCATTCCCTGCCTGCAACAGGAGTTTCGATGGTGGGCAAAGGCTTGTCACCAGAACAAGGGACAGCCATTCACATTACCCCCAGCCAGGCAGACACTAACAACATGGATGCATCAGATTATGCCTGGGGGGCCCACATGGCAGGAAGATGCATTCAGGGAACATGGACCTCAAACCAAATGCATCTACATATCAATCAAAAAGAGATGCTAGCTGTTCAAAATGCCCCGACAGCCTTCAAGGACCTACTTCATCCAGGACAACTACTGATAAAGACAGGCAACACCACGGTCATGTGGTATATAAACAAGCAGGGGGGAACACATTCTTACCCCCTTTGCAGACTAGCCATGACTTTGTGGGACACAGCATTGACTTACCAAGTACATCTGCAGGCACATTTTCTGCCAGGAAGGAAAAATACTCTGGCAGACGAACTAAGTAGAAACCTCATGGATCCCCACTAGTGGCAGCTGGATCCACAAGTCTTCAGCATGATAACAGGGAAATGGGGATGCCCGGGCATAGATCTATTTGCCTCCCCTCACAACTACCAACTAAAGAGATTCTGCACAAGGATTTATCACAGACAAGCATGGAAAGTGGACGCCCTATCCTTCAGCTGGAAAAAACTGTCAGTATATGCCTTTCCCCCTCTGCCTCTCCTCCCCAAGGTACTCCTAAAGGTCAGACAGGAGAAGCCAAAGATGATACTGATTGCACCAGACTGGCCCCCGCCAGCACTGGTACCCAATATTAAGGAGCTTGTCTCAATGCCCAGCTTGGACCTTACCTCAAGTACCGCATCTACTGTCCCAGCAAAACAATCAGATCCTGCACAGCCAGCTCAGGACTTTAAACCTGGCAGCATGGCGAATAATGTAGTCATACACAACACACCTCTCAGCAAAGCTATGATGGATGTCGTTTTGGAAGCCAGAAGGCCTAGTACTAGAAAATCTTATGCTGGAAAATGGAAGATATTCTGTGCTTGGACCCAGGCACAAGGAACAGATACAGATGTGCCAAATATTGTTCAGATTTTATAGTACTTAACTGAGATGCTGGACAAAGGCATATCTTTCTCATCTATTAAAATTCATGCCTCTGCCATTTCAGCTCATTACAATGCAGAGCCACCAATCTTTTCTCATCTCTTATTAAAACAGTACCTCAGAAGAGCCAAAAATGTAAGGCATCCAAGGAGATCACCAATGCCTGCATGGGACCTCAACTATGTCTTGGAAAAACTCACCCTGCCTCCTTTTGAGCCAGCTGCTACTGCTGATATAAAGTTTTTATCTTGGAAAACAGCTCTGCTCCTAGCAATAACTTCTGCAAGACGAGTTTCAGAGCTACAGGCACTCATGGCTGTGGAACCTTTTATCATTTTTTATCCGGACAGGGTCTCCCTGAGGACAAACCCAACATTTATGCCTAAAGTGGTGTCCAGTGTGGCTCTTAACCAAACCATTCATCTGCCAACTTTTTATCCAAATCCACAGAACAAGGGGGAAAGAATTCTGCATTCTTTGGACGTACACAGACAGCTTAGATTCTACTTGGACAAAACCAAAGTTTTCAGAATGACAGAGCAATTACTAGTGGCATATGCTGCAGGATCACAGGAAAGGCTATCTCAAAGCAGACTATTTCAAAATGGATAAGCCACTGCATTTGTTTCTGCTACTTATACCATGGCAAGCCAGTGCCTAAGGGCATTAGGCCACATTACATCAGAGCTGCAGCCACTTCAGCAGCCTTTCTCAGGGGAGTACCGACCAAGGACATTTTAGAGGCAGCTACTTGAAGTTCAGTGCACACCTTTACAAAGCAGTGTCATCTGCCACTGTACTCTAAATCCAGGGCAGGCTTTGCCACTGCAGTTCTGCAAGGTCTCATAGCCGCTCCTAATGCTGTTTAGCTCCAGCCTCCCAACCATAGCTTTGGGAATCTACCCAAATGTAATGACTGCAACAGTGAAACACGAAGAACATAGTACAGTTGTGTACACTTACCATAAATGTAGATGTTCGAGTGTATTCACTGTTGCAGTCCAGGTTACCCACCCGCCATCCCCCCTTCTCCTCTGATGAAACCTATCTTTCCTTCTCTGATTTATACAACCTATGTGGTGTATTTGCTTGTGGATGAAGATAGAGTTTACATTGCTGCATGTAATTTTATATATAGATAAAAATTTTGGCTACCCTTTTAGGGGGCACCTGACATCTGGGGCAAGAAAAACTAAAGAAAATGGCATTGGCTGCTTCTTTTATACCCCTGACGACCTGACGTCAGGGAAGGGGTGACGACAGCCAACGCAGGACCCAGGACTTTGTAATTCAGGCTGACTGAGGGCAACCTGCCAGCAGGATTACCCAAATGTAATGACCTCAACAGTGAATACACTCGAGCATCTACATTTATGGTAAGTGTACACAACTGTACTTTCTCTTTTCATAGCCTCCATACTCTCTCTTCCTTTTTTCCCCTCTCTTCTCTGTGATGTAATGATCTCCTGTTTTATCCCTTCTTTACACTATCCCATACCTCTGCTTTACTATCTCTTTCCTTATCTAATATGTTCTCAGAATCCTTGCTAACTCTGTCTTGTTTTTTTCATTTTCCAACAGGTATGATGCCCCCCCCCCCATGTCTTTCCAATTACAGGACTTCCACCTCCTTCTGTCCACATTACCTATCACAACATGGTCTGATACTATAATTTGATGTATTCCCACTTCTGCAACCCACTCCCTATGCTCCTTTGTAATATACCCATTATCATTTCTTGACCACCTTCTAGATCTTCATGAAAATTACATATATTCTTCTTCTGTTTGTCTGCCATGAGATATTTCCCTTACATCCACCCACCCTACTGACAGTATACTCTCCCTCATAAATCTTTAGTTAATTTCCTTGCTTTTGGTCCTTCTTCCACCTCCACTGTTCTAATTATTGTATTCCTTCCCCCATTCAAATTCCAAATCCCTCTTGAAACTTTACTCTCTCAGTAAAAATACCTTTCATTCCATTACATGTTGCCTTAAGTGGAATATAAACTGAACCATTTGTTATTTTAGTGCCTTCCATCACACCATTAATTCTGGCATGTCTACCTTTCCTATCCTATAATTTCACCACCACTTTTGTTGGGCATGTCTTCTTTAATAGTATTACCACCACTCTTCGCCTTCTTTTCCCCCAGGCAGAGTTTGCCTCCACTTTATAGCTCCCCCTTATAATCATTTGTGTTCTTCCTGATTAAGATACATTTCTTGGGGGTCTATCTTAATTCTGCAAAAGACATATTCATCGAGTATGTCTTCAGCGAACACCAGCTGCCAAAATTCACTTCAGTGAACTGCTGATTTTTTTCCACAGTTTACAAACACTCACCCACCAGCCATCTGGAACACACAACGGTCTAAATCAAATCCAGCCAACTGGGGGGCTTCACCCCCCCAGAACCCCCCAATGTGGGCAGCTGTACACCACACCCCCCAACTATGTATACCAACTCTGAGATTGCACTACAGTGGGGAAAAGGGCAAATGAGGTAATGGCCAATTGTTTGCGAACCTTGGGAAAAATTCCGCGGTTCGCTGAAGTGAATTTTGGCATCTGGTGTTTGCTGAAGACATGTTCGATGAATACATCTTTCGTGGAACTAATATAGACCCCATTTCTTGCAACATATGTATTGAGGCATTTATTCATATCATGTGCGCAGTTATTTTTTTCTTCTTTGTATTTGCCCCAGGCCCATTGACATTCCAAGACCCAAGATCTAATCTGAAATTACGGGATGTTTTCATAAATCTGTAATCTTTCTTTCTCCTTTCGGCTGGTTAATATCCAGTGCCCTCCTGCCCTTTTCTTTCTCTGTTTCATTCATCTCTCTTTCCTCTTCTTTACTTTCTTCAGCACCTCCTGATTGATAATCATAATCCATCCATTCCATTTCTCTTCTTCAATAACTGCTTTGCCTGTACCTCTGTCTCCTTTATTGCCTCCACAAAAAAAAAAAAAAAAAAAAAATATGCAGCTATGTACATATATACAATTAAGCTTTTCTTTCCCAGTGTTATGTCTTCCCTGTATTGTATGGTGCACCTTGCCTCCCCCATCTCCACCAGAGCTATGTCAGTGCTGCTACAGCTTCTTGGGTGGTTTCCTGCACCAGACCCTTCTTTCTTTTTAGTGCAAATCACTGTACTACTTGCTGTTCTGTTTACTAATATAAATATTTTCTTACAAATCTCTTATTTTCTCTATCCCAGAAGTCACCCTTTATTTTTCTCTCACCTACAAATTTCCTTTCAGTTCCTCTTCTTTCAGACTAGTCAACCCCCTAATCAAGAAACGTGCAACTTATCTTTGTTTTCCATTATCCACCTCTGACTGACCTTTCCCTTATAACCTCCCATATTCCCACTTGCTTAGTGGTTACTTGCATATGTCTCTCTGTTTGCTGCCCACCCCTCTGATCTGTTTTCTTCCTAGCTAGCTTGTCTTTTTGTTTTAAATAATCATTTCTGTGTCTGTTTAGAAGTTGATCATTTTAATGTCAATTATTCAGTTCAACACCTGCACTCAGCATCTCTTGTTTCCCCTTCCTGAATGTGCCAGCTTAATACATTCTTTCTTAAATCACTCTCCCAGTTGACTTCTTCCATTTAAATATTCATAAATAGGAACCCTGTATACCCTCTATTTACACAGTATTCATATTTGTCCCTATTACATTGCTGTATCTACATCCTTATGTCATAGTGCTGTTCACCCCCCCCCCCAACCTACTTGGAAACATCCCCACTTCATAATATCTGTTGAAGTCTATTCCTGTATCCATACTTTCACTATCTTGTCTAACAGAAAGAAAAGAAAATATTCTGTACTTAATTTCTATGATTCATGCTGCCTTTTTGCTCTAAGTGTTCAGCATTCCATATTCCTGACTCTATTCACTGATCTCGGTTGTGATCTTTATACCCCCATTCTCATTTTGAGCATTACCTCTCATTATAACACTTCCAGTCTATACTTTTCCTACTCTTGTAACAAAAAAAAAAATTGTCACTCTTTATCTTGTGCAACCAAAATAAAAAATAAAATCTACATCTGTTATATTAGAACCACTGCTGGGAGGTGAGCTAACCAATAAGCCTGAGTCAGCTTACCCTCCAACAACTTAGTGCTTCCTTCCTAGCACTATGCATCATTCTGAGGTCTCACTTAACCTTGCATTAGCCAGGACAGTCCCTTTCCCCTCCACCCTGTGATATTTGAAACTTTCATACTAATGAACAAATAATAACATCTGTGGTCATTTATACGTATATCTCCTTAAAAAGAAAAAGAAAGGTGTATTTGAGCACTTACAGTTGTATTTAGCTTGTCTTGATGCTAGTCTTGACTTGGTGAACAAGTTATCAGGGTTTCCGTTGTGTGGGTCTCTAATATACATGGTTCTTAAATTATTAACAGTGCTGCTGGCAGTTAGTATTATGTTCATAGCAAAGCATTTAACAAGTTATGCTTGACAATCTCTAGATAAGCTCCCCCTCAACGCAGAGACACACAGACCCACACACACACACAAAAAAAAAAAAAAATCAGTGACAGAGAAACAATAAATGACATTATCCCAGATTTCCTGTTCAGTCCAGTAGTCCTCATTTTGAAATGATGATCCCTTGCTACGATTAATTATTCATCTCCATCTCTTGGGTCGCCTTCCTTTTAGCTTTCCACTGTTTCTTTCAGCCTTTGCTGACTTTGAAACAATGGAAAGAACCTAGTCTGTTGTCTATTTTTCATCGGTTTGCTCTGTCCCTTTCCCATTGACTCTACCTGTTCCTTTCTCTTCTTTCATGGTAGGCTCGATTGGTAGTTAGCTGGCTTTTGAACATATGTTAAAGCCCCTTCTTGCTGCACAAAAGTTCTGACTTCTCCATTAGTGAAGATTCTTGTTGTAGATGGCTATAGAAGGTGCTAATAAACCCCCCTCTCCTTGTAATCCCTTGTAACTGGCAACATTTGATTTTAAGTTTCATAAGAATAATCTTGCACCATAAATACTCTTACTCTTTCTACCAACAACTTTTTCTGTGGCTGCCATACCTGATTTAACATTTTTTCTTTGAGTTCGTAAGTCTGGAATTGCACTGTTATTGGATGTGCCTTCCTTGCTCCTTCAACTAACAGAGTCCAGGCAGTCTGGTGAGCTTTCTCAGTCCTTATTTCATCTTCTGTCCATTGTGCAATCCAACTCTTAACTACCATTTTACAATCTTGCTGTTCCATTCTTCTGGTACTTCTATAGGTTTGATATTTTTCCTTCTCACCCTGTCTTCCAGATCCGTAAGCTTTGCCTCAACACAGTATGCCTGTGCTTTGGCCACTTCCATCCTGGCTCTCATTTCTTTGTTCTTGTCCGTCACTGTCTGTAGAATATCAGAATACTCATCAAGTCCATTTTGAAAGTCTTCAATTTTCTTTTCTTGCGATTGCAGGTTGCCTTGCATAGCTGTCTTCAAAGCTTTAATTTCATTCCATATTGCTGTTAGTTAGTGGGCCCTCATGCTTCAGCTCTATCTCCTGTCTTTTGTTCAGCAAATCTCTTGAGTCTTCCCTTGGCAACTCCTGCTGCATCTTTCTCTTAGATTTAACTGACATTCAAATCCCTGCAGTTTCGGCTTCCTCTAAATTTATTGTGTTATACAGTTGCACTGATTATTACTTCTACTTTCTTTTACACAGTGTGAAGCTTAGGAAAACACATGTGCATTAAGAAGCTATCATACCAGAAGTCCACATATGGGCTTATTTTTGAATTTGCTATTATTTTCTTGTGGCAGGTGTGAACGACCTCTTTGCATCTATCCATGAGATAACAGAGGAGCATGTAGTAGCATTGGGCACTGGGATATTGGGAGAATTGAAATAGGAGTAGGTTTGTTTTGGAGCAGTCATGATATATTGTGAGTTTTGTTTTGGGGGGGTCAAAGTATGTTTAAGGGAAAAGCTTACTACTAAGTAATCAGTTTTACTAAGGAAATTGTAATACTAGGGGCAGTATAGGAAGAGGAGAAGTTGTTAAGAATAAGGTCAAGAAAATTATCACCCATGCGGGGGGGGTAGAAGAATTTGATCAAAGGAATTAGTATTAAGTCGAAGAATCTTTGAGCATATGTATTGTATTTGTATAGGTATGCAGGTTTATAGTGGGGTATTTTAAGTTACCCATAGTAAGTTTATGCAGAGATTTTTGAATTAAGATAGTCAGTGAACTCAGAGGGGAATATCAAAGTGGATTTGTAGTTGCAAAGTTATGGTAAGAGGTTTTAATGATTTACTTGGACCTCTGCATGCTCTAGTGTGGTATCCTGCAGGATTTAACATAAAACAATAGGTTCCCAAGTAAATGCAGATAAGCCACTGCTCCCTGTGGCTCTTAATACATGGTAGGTACAGAACCCTGGCAAAGAGAGAATATTATCTTTACACTGGAGCAATGTTTTCCATAACTCTACAAATATGTATGTTCCCAAAGTAGAGGAAGACCTCAAGCTCAGACATTTTGTAGTTTAACCTTACAGCATTGAATATTCCACTGAAACATCAACCACAATAATCAGGAAAGTGTCATGCACACCACTCAGTCAGAGACAGCAGCTAATGTCCCTCTGGTTCTGCTCATAACAGTAGTACTAATCCCTGATGATGATCAGAGGGAAGCAGAATTTAAGAAAGTACTGCAGTTGTTGGTGGGTCCTGATGCATACAAAGCATTCCACGGAGTAAAATAGGATTTTATCAGTAGGGCAATGGAAGCATTTACATTCCCTGATGCAATAATAAGGTTAATTAGGATATGTGAAGGAATGGAGGCAAAAATTAAAATGGGAAGGTTCCTCTCTAATAAGTTATGTCTGAACAGAGGAGCCAGGCAGGGGTGTCCTCTTTCCCCTTTGTTATTTGTATTATATTTAGAGCCATTGGCAAATAAAATAAGGGATATTCAAGGCTATAATTGGTATGGTAATAAAACAATGGCTTTATTTGCAGAGGATATTATTTTGTACCTGATAAAACCAGAAAAGGACATCAGTGTTGTGGAACATTTTGAGACAGTTTCAGTTCTTCTCAGGATATAAAGTTAATGAAGATAAAATGAAAGCTGTAGCTGTAAACAATATACCTACATATGAATTGGTTCAGCAATATCCATATTTATGGGAACATGATAAAATGAAGCCTTTAGATGTATGGATTAAAAATTATTCTGTTATTGCAGCTAAGAATATATGGGAAGAGAGTAAAGAAAACATAACACAAAAACTGATAAACTGAAAGCTCTTGTTTATGGACAGAAGCATAGCTAGAGCAGGGCGAAGAGGGGTAATCACCCTGGACACAAACACAAAGTGTTGGGAGGGCACAATTGGACATTCTTTTTTTTTTTTTTTGCTTTTTAGTTGAAGATCTACCTGAGAAGGGGGTGGGCATGGATGTAACTGGAATAACCCAATTTTTACAATGTAGCCATCGATTTATTACAGTAAAGTGTTGTGTTTTTTTTTTTTTTTTTTTTTATCTTCATTGTATTAGCTAACTATGGGGTGGGGGTGGATGCAATGCAATAATCAAGTATAATACAGTGAACTTTTTTTTCTCTTCAGCTGGGGTGGGACACTGGCTTTCGGCGTCTGCACAGGGCACTGACTGAGTACAGCTAGAAGTCTGTTTTTAGTCCATTTATTTTCATGTACAGGTCAGAGGTGAAGTTATAGACAGTAATTAAGAAAGAGTTGAAGGATTTTATCTGTGTGGGGAAGAGGCTACACAGTTGTTAGAGTGTATTTAACAGTGAATAAAGGTTGAAAGTAGTTCTGTTACAAATATGCAAAATAAATAAGGAATAAAATAAAGCTTGCTTAAATGTAGAAATAGAGTTTAGCAATATGTGATTAGCATCCATACTAAATGACTGTGGCTTGGAAAATAAGGAATTTGCTTAATGGACATGTTTTCCTACAAAATTAGCAAGAATGTATGCATTTCACACTGTCAGCAAGAAAGCCGGCCTCTTACAGACTTAACAAAAATGTAAAAAACAGGATGTAAAGAATGGACAACAGGAAAACAATCTGTACGTGTTTCTATCATATGACACTGTTAAGCAGGAAAATTTGAATGGATATGCTTTCATCAAGTCAGCATTTGCACAAGATCAGCATTGTTTCTCTACAGGATGAAAACATACCAGCAAACAGATGTTTTCATAGAAAAACCAAAATAGAATACCAAGGAAAAAAACAGGATGTAAAACCGCTATAAAGAGACTATAGCAAATGAAATTGTTGGGAGAAGTATTTTGTACAGGAAAGTTATCATTTATGCTGAATGAGAAGTAAAAAGTGGTACAGATTAACTAAAGCTGCAACAGTAGTACATATGGTTTATTATAAAAAGCTATTTATTAATTACTGCATCAGTGTATAAGTGACAGTTTGGTGCTGCATCAGTGTATATTCTGCAAGTTTCTGTGGGCAGTTGACTGTGATAACTAGGCTTTGATTTCAGCAGAATCCAGCCAGCAAAACCTTAGGGTCTTAAGAAGACTTCGGATCCATCACAGTAAACAGCACCTTGATAATTAATTTTTCAATGGCGAGCCTACCTGCATTCGAATACAGGGGAGTGATGCCTGCAGAGGGTCACTTCAGTGAAGTTGCATTAACTAACATTTGTACATATGTGTAAATCTTAAACAGAAATACTCCAGTTTATGCAGCTTGTAGTAGTAAAGTTTCTCAGACGTCTGAATCCAGATTGAGTCTGCAGTGCAGGAAAGTCGCAGTGCCATAAATTCTCCAAGAAAGGTGAACACCAACTTTTCACAGCATCTCGCTGCCTGCTATGTTTCACCAGCTTCTCAAGTGACTCTGAAAATTTTCCAGCCATCTGCAACAACAGCCTGATCACCTGTTCTCTTGCTAACTGGTAAGACCTTTTTCTGTGTCACATTTTTAGTATGGATGCTATCAGACAGAATTCAAGCAGGTGTAAGCCAAGCTTTACTCTTAATGTAGCAGAACAACCAGATAAAATATGGAGTGAACTGCAATACTGGTATACACAGCAGATTAGTAAATGTAAAACCTTATTAGGGCAAGTTAATAGTAAGGCATTATGCAAATGGATTACAGTATTTGACTGGTATCTCAAAGAAAACCAAATGGAGTATGGCAAATATTTATTGTGTAAATCATATGAAACTGCTTTCTGTGTACAATGTCATAAAAAGTATTGCATGACATTATTCAAATGTTAGACTGTACAGATTTTAATGGTAAAGGACCAGAAAAAGTTAATATGCTTACATTATATTCAGATGTTGAACAGTTATGTCCTGTCACCACATGTACAAGGTTAAATTCAGAGTTACAACAACAGTCAAATCAGTTACTCACAGAACCTCTAGTATATTTTGTTACAAAAGAATGTAATTAACTTCAAAAAGACAGACACAATGAGTTCAGGAAGTTTAGACAAGTTATACAAACATTTTTTCAAAACTGCATAGGAGTTTTAGATTTAGCAGAACAGGTTACTGAAAAATGTCAAAAAGACTGTGCAACATTACATGAAACCCTTGAACAGCATACAGGTTAAAGAAAATAAATTAGCTGAACTGACACAGACTGACTTCCTGCATACAACAGCTGAGCTTAAGAAAACATTGTAAAAGTGCAGGAAACTGCAGCTGATCTGTACAAAAGAGATATATTTTGTAATATGTTTGTGTTTTGAAAATGGTTAAGCATACATGGTAGGATCTGATGTATGCCTTTCATTCAATTAAAGCAAAATATTTATCAGTGCTACAGTAAAGTAGAACACATGACTGCCATTCTCGTAGCCTAGTCAAAAGGTAAGCAAAACTGTTCTGGTGCATAAAAATCAAATGAAAATAGTTAATAATAAAAATCTGAAGTCACAAGACTGACCTGCATATATTTTCTTTTCCTATAAAGTACATCTGTTAAAATGCACAAGAAAAAAGGCAGACAACAGCAAATGTAAGTCATTTAAATATAAACACATGTTAGTCAAGCTAATATCTATTTTTTTTTACAATTTTTTTTATAATTGTATAGTAACACCTCACCAAACAGTTATGGTTCTGAATTTTAAAAATAAATAAAATCACTGATGGTATTAGTCAAGCAGTCTTTGTAAAATGAATGGCAAAGCAGTTAAATAAAATAAAAAAATACTGAAATCCAAGTTACAAAAATATGTAAGCTAATTGTAAAATAATGTCTATTTATGTAGTATAAATGCATAGTTATGCAAATCACAGATACTTACTATAATTCTAAGTGTTTTATAACTGCATTTTACTATCAGATTGCAAGTGTATTAACAGATGATTAAAGGAAAAATGCTAAAAAGGTTAACTATAGTCTACAGAGTCTAAAATGTGAGCTCAGACCTTCCCAAACTGAATAAATAGTTACAGGAAATATTGGGCAGATAATGTAAAAAACAAGACTGATTGCCAGACAAGTGGATTGAGTTTTTCAAAAAACATATTGTTATTAAAACATAATTGTTAAATGTTCATATGCAACACTATTTGGTAATTGTAATAAAACGTCACAATTGTGCATATATGTCACTGATAATCTGTTTGCAAGTAAATGTTAAAAGTAAAAAACCTCAGTTACATTAAGTATAGCCAGCAAATGGGCCATAATATACATACAGTTCAAATAAATTATGCAGGGGGGTAAACAACAAAATCTTTATAAAAAGTTATCAAATCAGACAAAGGTCCACAGTTTGTTAGTAACATAATAAAGCAAATGTATAACCAAAGTGTTGGGTTGACATACATTCTATTCTCACAGCATAAAGCAAATAAACAATACTGCAATACTACAGGGGAGGGGTACTTTGTCAGTTTTACACTGTGTGAGCAGTATTGCAAAAGGGTCTAAAATAGAGCTACATGGAAGAATATCTCATTCCTTCTTGACAATACTTTTTCAGGGGGAAGGGGAAAATAGGTATTAGTGCATTAGAAATACTGGTAAACAGATTAAACCTGACAGGATAAGATATTTTACAAGTTGCTAATAGCTATCATGCTAGTTATTATTGTATTGTTTAGTACTGAATCATATTTACTACCTGTTAAACTGTAAAGCTATACAAGATATGGCTTAAGTAAACAGATTAAACCTGATAGGATAAGATATTTTACAAGTTGCTAATAGCTATCATGCTAGTTATTATTGTATTGTTTAGTACTGAATCATATTTACTACCTGTTAAACTGTAAAGCTATACAAGAGATGGCTTAAACTTGCTTTATTAACGCTATACAAGAGAGCATAAAGATATGTAAAAATTGAGCAAGAATGGTCACTATTTTTTTAAATATGTTTTTGGCAAGACAATGTTGATATGCAAAAAGCATGAATGTTTCTAATTGCTAGGTATGTAGTTGCCTCTGGTGGCAATTCCACTAGATACTTCTAAAGAGACATAAGAATTTTCCAAGATTTTGCTTGATGTTAATGTTACTAAATTTGTAAGATTAGATTAAATGTACTTTACAGTCTTTGTATGTACAAATACAAAATAATTCAGTGCAAATGAAATTAAAAAAAAAATGGGTCCAGGTTACCTACTAGATTTAAATACGTGAGTAGCAAACAGTCTGTGTAGATATATACTGTATCGGACACATTGTAAAGTAACAAGTTCAAAAGTAATTTGTCAAGTTGTAATTTTATTACTAGTTGTAATTTTATCACTGGTTTTGGACCACCATTTTATCAGTACCAGTATTGGTTACCCCAGTTAGAGGAAAATTATATTAAAATATTGTACTCGTACAGCTAATGGACTAATATGTACATAGCATTCTTTAGTGTATAAATCATGTTTTTTTTAAATCCTCAAGTATTAAATATACTGAAATAATTACATTCAAATATTTATTATCTAAGCCCAGTTCAGTACTTTATCAAGGTGTTTAATATGTTCACTTCACTGTCAACCAAGGTGTTAATGGGCAGTTCAGAGATATGATCACAGTGTTATGGTTAAAATGACATTGAACTTGTATATTTATAGCACTAAACAATGTTTGCAGTAGCACACATTTCTTGTTTCTTATAGATATTAGTCTGTTTCTAATCTTTTGGTATAAAATGATTAATAAAAGTAAACAGTTAATTCAAACAGCTGCAAAAAGGTAATGAAAGAGTTCTAAGTCATAAATGAAATTCTGTGATTGCAAAAGTATAAATTAATCGAGTTAAAAAATAAAACTAAAGCAGATACAGCTCATAACTGATAAAATATTTTCACAGAATGGTCTGCAAAAGAAAAAGTTGTTACATACATTCAGTTTTAGTAGTAATACTTGATATCATTGTATTAACTATGTAAAATTGCATTTTGACTTGTATCAAAAGAAGACTAAACATTTTGTTTCCTAATGTGTTTTCTATATAATCTGATCAAAAACACATATCAGTATAAAGTGTTTTGAGTATGTTTTAAAATAAACAGAGGGAACTGTTACAGTGTAGTTAACAGTAAATAAAAGGTTGAAAGTAATTCTGTTACAAATATGCAAAATAAATAAGGAATAAAATAAAGCTTGCTTAAATGTAGAAGTAGAGTTTAGCAATATGTCATTAGGATCCATACTAAATGACTTTGGCTTGGAAAATAAGGAATTTGCTTAATGGGCATGTTTTCTTACAAAATTAGCAAGAATGTACGCATTTCACACTGTCAGAAAGAAAGCTGGCTTCTTACAGACTTAGCAAAAATGTAAAAAACAGGATGTAAAGAATGGACAACAGGAAAACAATCTGTATGTGTTTCTGTCATATGACATTGTTAAGCAGGAAAGTTTGAATGGATATGCTTTCAAGTCAGCATTTGCACAAGATCAGCATTGTTTCTCTACAGGATGAAAACATATTTTTCTGCAAACACCAGCAAACAGATGTTTTCATACAAAAACTAAAATAGAATATTAAGGAGAAAAACAGGATGTAAAACCACTATAAAGAGACTATAGCAAATGAAATTGTTGGAAGAAGTATTTTGTACAGGAAAGTTATCATTTATGCTGAACGAGAAGTAAAAAGTGGTACAGTGTAACTAAAGCTGCAACAGTAATACGTGTGGTTTATTATAAAAAGCTATTTATTAATTACTGCATCAGTGTATAAGTGACAGTTTGGTGCTGCATCAGTGTATATTCTGCAAGTTTCTATGGGCAACAGACTGTGATAACTATACTTTGATTTCAGCAGAATCCAGCCAGCAAGACCTTAGGGTCTTAAGAAGACTTCGGATCCATCACAGTAAGCAGCACCTTGATAATTAATTTTCCAACAGTTAAGGCTTACGCACATAACACAAGCAGAAAGATAAAATTCAAAGTGGAAAGAGATGATGATGAAGCAGCGGGGAAATTCAGAAAATAAGGAGAGAGAGTGGGATTTTGGATGTAGATCCTTAAGGAGAACAACAACAGCAAAACAGAATATTATATTCATAAAGTAGCAGAAAGTATTCTAAGAACTCAGCCAACAAGAAAATGGAAAAAGGAGATTTTGTTGATAGGGATGATTGCAGGATGGGTACAGAGAATAGGCAAGAGGGGGATGAAATTTATGGAGAAAACCGCCAATGGAACCAAGGTATTGGGAGCAAATATCTAGAGATTGAAAGATAATAAAATGGGAAGAGGCCAAGAATGCATTTGGACTGCAGGCTAGAGATTGCCTTCCCTGTGAGGGATTATCATATAGGAAAAGAGAAAGGTACAGTGGAATCTTAAATATAAGACCTGCACTGATTGTGTTTAGTCAAATCTAGATCAGAAGCTGCTGTTAAAAAAAGATATAATTAGGAGAGCATATAAAATATTACACAATAACTATAAGAATCAATCAGAGGAGTTAGAAAGTATTGGGAAAAGAGATTGTATAAGCAATTCCCAAGGAAACAATGGAAGGACATATGTATGGCTCCCAGGTATGCACCAAAATCAAGAAGATTTAGGATTTTTGCTTGGAAGCGTTTGTATAGGTATTTTCATAGCCCAAGCAGACTCCAAAGAATTTTTCCTCAGATAGATGTCAGATATTGGACATGTGATGGGGAAGAAAAATGTAACTGGGAACATATGTTTTCGGAGTTTACTCATTTGGCATACTTTAAAAATTCCCTATAGAGCACTGTGTCAGAAATATTGGGTGATCGAATAGGTGTAACTAAGAAAATGATTTTTTGATCTGGGATACGGGATCTGAATTGCCTTGACATAGTAAGGCCTTGTTATGTTTAATTCTGGTGAGTGCCAAAAAAAGCAATTACTAGAAAATGGAAGTCAGTATCTAAACCAACTGTATTTGAAGTATTGAATATTATAACAGAGATGAAAGAAGTGGAAGTGGGATCTTTAGAAAAGAGTAGAAAAGTCAAAGTAAACTTTATTGTCATTCAGATCAACAAATGCAGTGCATCATGGGATGACATATGGTTGCTACAGGCTCGTGTGCATTGAAAGCAGTTTTCACAAGAGGGTGAAGGAAGCATATAATGGAAGAAATTGTAGGCAGTACAGATATAAATACACACACGTACATCACTTCCCCACCACCATTTTTAAGATAGGATAGCAGCATAGCATACTTCACAGTTCCTGTACTTGTACAAATAATAATTTAATTCAGATTATATAACTTAGATAACTGGAGTAATTTAAATTACGGCAGTAAAGACAATCATATTGCACTTATGATGTTCTGTTGAACTGAGGGAGTGTTGACATTGTTAAGGTTAGTTGCTCAACAGGCTGATTACTTGTGAAAAGAAACTATTCCTGAGTCTTGATGTTCTACACCTGACACTTCCGTATCATTTCCCTGAAGAAAGGAGGTGGAACAATCCATGTGCGGGATGATCCTTGTCCCTTATCTGTTTCACAACCCTGCCATAGCATCTGCAAGAGTAAAGGTCCTTTAAGGACTGGAGGTTTGATCCTGTGATTTTCCTGACCTGCTTTACAACCTTCTTTAATGCCTTGTGATCTGTATATGAGCAATTTCCATACCAGACTATGATGTTGTTAGTATGCTTTTGATCATGGCTATGTAGAAGGTCTTGAGGATGTGAGAGGGGATGTTTGCACTGCATATTCTCCAGAGGAATTGGAGACATTGTTGGGCTCTCTTTACAAGGCTGGAGGTGTTTGTTGCCCACTTAGGCCATCTGAGATGTGCATCCATAGGAATTTGGTGCCTTTTACCCTTTCCACTGCAGTACCACTGATGGTGATGGGTATCTGGGTCTCTTGCTTCTTCCTGAAGTCAACAATGATTTATTTTGTTTTGTCAACATTTAGTGCAACATTGTTGTTGTTGCACCATTTGGTGAGTTGGTTCACTTCCTGTCTGTATGCCCCCTTGTCATCATTTCTTATGAGGCCCATCATGCTGGTATCGATGGCAAAGTTGATAATGTGATTTGTCTGATATTTTGCAGAGTAGTCATGGGTCAATATAGTGAAGAGAAAATTACATAGAAAAAAATGGAAAGTGTGGGAATAGTACATGCATAAAAATGTTTTGGAGGAGGAGGAGTGAGGTTTAACAAAAGGCAGGAGTTGATTAATTTATGTAATGTTAGGTTGATGATAGTTATACAAAAGAGTAAATGTGATGTATATTTGTAACTGAGAGCATGTTAACGTGCTTTGTTTTCGTGTATGTGAATGTATGTTTGCCTGTGTTTTAAATGATAATTCATTACAAGTGTTAAAAAACACAATATGATTGTAAGAAAAAAACAGCAGTACTACTCCCAAGCTGTCTGCTGAAGAGTGTTTTCAGGCTCTTTAGTGATTCGTACTGTCTAGGAAGACTAGTTTCCAATTCCTCTCCACTCCTTATTTCACCAGAAGCAAAACAGCAGCACCAGTCCTGAATTGTTTCCTATGCAGTTTGCAGTCTCTCAGGTGATGATTTGTCTTATCCCATGTTTGCATATTTCAAAAGTAAGCTAGAAAAGAGTTTTAACACTGTAGGCATTGCAGTGTGCACCTAGCATATTTCAAAAGTAAGCTAGAAAAGAGTTTTAACACTGTAGGCATTGCAGTGTGCACCTAGCAGGTAAGAAGATAAACAGAGGATGGTAACTGAAGGCTTATCATTCTAAGGGGAGGGCCTCAGGTGAGATAAGATTGAGAGGAGCTTTTGAAATCAATTTTACATAAGGGACAAACAAGTCAAGAGACTCTGCATTGAAAAGTACAACAGTCACAGGGTGGTAGGGTGAGAAAAAAAATCCCAAATAGTGATGGATCAGCTTTAACTGGTAGCTCTCACATATTAAACCTTGTCCTTTTCTGTTTATTTAAAGTGATTTGGGCAGTATCCAAAATACATTGTGGCATTTAATAAGTTAACTGCCACATTGTATTACATTCATTCCTTATTTATTTGAGCATTCTTTAATAAAAAAGATTTTTTTATTAAACCACAGTCCAAATAAATTTAATGTATCCGTCAGCGACATCAGCTGAAGAATAACATGAAATACATCCATAAACTTTAAAGGAAGCATCTTTACTCGTGCAAGATGATGCATCCATTAAAGTCTGTGGATGCATTGCATTCTTTCCTTAAATTAACATCACTGAGGATAAAGTTTACCGCTTAGCTTCAGTGGCAAAATCATGAGGAAAGTGGTATTTAAAGAAAAAAAACATTTTTAAGAAGGGAGCAGCTGAAAACTGTCGCCGATGGAGCAAAAATGATATCTGGCACATCATGCACCACATACTGTGGTGGCAAAGTACATTTATTTTAATGTACAAATTGCTTTAAAACAAAAATGTTACTTTTCAGCTCTTCCCCCATTTCAGGTATAAATAATACCTTTGCAGTTAAAGAATGCAACACAAATGTTTTGACCCTAATTAAGAACTTTTTTTTTAATTTCAGGGAAAAAAGAAAGTAAAACAAACTGCAATAAAACAAAAGCAAAATATAGGAAACAGTGGAATTATGTAAACTATAAATTATTAAATTCAAAAAAGTAATTGAGCAACTTTAGTGCTAGCTGTCAGCATATGAGACAGTAAAACAAAGACTATGCGTTAATGGAAATTTTAAGTACAAAGACATGTACATACTATCCTGTTGTTATGCAGTCCATTTTATATGAGTCTACATATTAGGAGGGCTGCTAACATTTCCACTAACAGAAACTGTTACTTTAATGGAGAAGAATATATCATATATAAATATATATATATATATATATATATATATATATATATATATATATATATATATATAGCTATATGTCTGATGCAATATTAGTTCAGTATAGCTATAAGCAAGTATTGCATTGTCCCACATGAAAACTGTGATGTTGTCTACCTCTTGGAAAAACTAAATATAATAACTACATCTTTAAAGACTGTGATACTGAAATGACTGTGCAAGCCAGAGTTTGATACCAATATACAGAAGAGAGTATGTCATTTACTGTTTGACACTTTTTAATATTAATAAATATTTTAGGAAATCATACTTTCAGTTAATGCAGCAAAGCTTCAAGAAGAAAATACCTGCTACTCAAAATGAATCCACCAGTCACAAACGCCACGTAATGCAGCAAAGATTATATTCCAACCTTAGTAATTTAAATTAAGTTAGCCAGGAATTATTCCCTTAGACAATGCAGATAGTTTTGGTACCAACATCTTTTTATGGAGTAATATAAACAGTTTTACTTTTGACTTAATATCATGCAAAACCAAGTAAAACAGAAACTGCTAAAATGTTCTGTTCCTCCTTTTATTGTCCCCTTCGACCTCAGTGATACTGGCCTAGCCCCCAGTACCCCATGTCCATGCCAAGTCTACCAGCTACTCTCCCATACGCCCCCAGACTTACACTATTTTTATTGGGGCCAGTTGTGGATCCTGAGGATGTCCTGGGGGCTCTGCTCGTTGGTGCTTCCATCTTGTGGGGATTTTTTATTTATGACTACCCACTTCTTTTCCCCGCCCCCAAACTCTTTGATTACATCTGATGGCAACTGTCTTGTTTGGGGCACATCTCCCCGCCCATCCCTTCCCTGCCACTCTGTTAGTCGTCCTAGCTGCTGATCGATCTCGGTTAGGCTGAGCTTTATCCCCCTATGCCACTGGAATGGACAAAATGTTTTATCCCTCTTATCCTTTACTTGATACACACCTATTGTGGAATACATCTCAATGCCTGACCCTTTCAGAATAAAAATAATATGCTACAGAACATATTGATTAGTGTACTAGACATTATGCTTAGATCATGATTTGTGGTTTAAAAACAGACATTCAATTCTGTCTTGAAATTATGTGGCAATTTTACCTTGTTGGTATTTGGAGGTGGCATAATGCAGTGAAGTAGGTATTTGTTTTGTTTTGTCTAATACAGGGCCAGCCTGACACAGGTAGGTTATGTGGATGTACATTGTGACAGAGCTGTTGTGCGATCCTTCAGCTTTATTTGGCATGTTTATGGTTTGGTAGGGCTGAATCATCTTTAAGCAGCAGTATGGAATAGTATTAGAGCGAGGCTAATCAGGTATTTCTTATCAGCAGAACTGTGTGTATGAGTGTCAGAACAGAGTTTGAATAAAACCATATTTTGACAAGCTGTGGAAAAGGCAAGCTCTTTAGATAAAGAAAGATTTTTTTGTTTCTAGAACCAAACTTGAGAAGGGAGTATTAATACTGTTTCAAGCTTTGTGTTTTTGGATATCTCAAAAAATGTGGGGGCATGAGAAGAGATTCCTTCTAGAACAAGCATCAGTAGTAATCCTGGTAATATAAGGATGGTGTCCTTAAACAAAACAAAACTGTATTTATTGGTTTTACTGTGTTGCGTAATCTCTGCAGAGTAGGACTGTGTCTTCTTGACTGTCATTTAAGTCCTGCAAGAAGAAATGGGCGACCTAGCTGTTATAGTAGAGCCTGCATTATGGTATGTTATGACTGTTACCTACCTTTGTGACTTGTTTTTTTAAAGCAAACTGCTGCATTTATTTTCTGTAAGACTGAACCTACATAGGTGTGAAATTTCATTTTATGGAGCAACCATTAGATAATTCAGTATACAGAAGTTCTTAGCAAAGTCTGGCATTTGTTCTAATGAACTGTATTCCTTTACTGAAAAAGACAGTTTTCTTTATAATTTTATTTTGTTGTGTTTTTAAATAAACTACCTTTATTTGAGTTGAATAAAAATAAGATATGTGGTTTGAAATGCAGTCTGCTGTACAAAGTGTGTTCTGGGAGTCTGTTACATATTGTGGAGATTCTGGGGTCTGTCTAAAAATGCTCCCTGGCTTAGTGGCCCATTGAACTGTACAGAACTGCATTGAAGCTACTGCCTGGCTTAGTGAACTGTGAAACAGACTATTATTGAGTAACATGGAGAAGAACATAAGAGCCCATTGTTTCAAAATGTCCATGCTAAAAAGATAATTGATGTTTCTACAAGAACATGCAAAAGACTAATTGAAAAATGCAGACTCTCCTTATCTATTATAAAGACCATTTTTGTACTGTGGCAGAGGCCTAGCAGAAAAATACAGATTTTTAACTGTGAATGTGGAAGAGTAGCAGAGGGTCATGCACCACCTTTAGGAGGCACCCTGGGTTCTGATTGAAGGTCATAGACTGATACAGGAAGGGACCCTACCCAGAATACAAGTAATAATGACTACCTGCATCTTACAGACAGTGATCTCCTCTGATGATGTTGAGGCTTATTTGATCATTTTTGAGAGAACAGAGAGTGCAGCTGAAAGAGAAGGTTGACCAGACTTTGAGTAAGTTGGACTAATAGCTTTGTTTTTTTTTCCGTGAGCAGTTCCAAGAAACATATTTTGTTTGGAATTGCTGCATAACAATGACTAAAATAAGTTAAAGAAAGAAATACTTGTTTATTTGGTAGCTATGCCAGCAGTCTGTGCCTAAACATTTCTCACATGTACTTACACCTAATATTTATCACATAGACTTATACCTTGGATGGTCCAGTCCATTCACAAATGTTTGAGCTAGTCTGCCTGGTATGGAAATGGTTGAAGTTTCAGCACTGCAAATTGTGATGATTGTTGTAATGGATAATTTTTGGGTGATGTGTTCCCTCATCCATCCTTCATAGCCATGAACGTCCTGAATTTGCATACAAACTAGAAGACCTGATTAAGAAGTGTGTAGTAGTATGTGAATTGTAATAGGTTCATAGGTTCATAGGTTCATACTAGGCTATCTGCCCGAGGGCATTTACAAGCCTAGCCCATAGTTCTGTGGCTTACGCCACCCCTTTAGTTTGGAGAAACTATGCCCATTATTTTGCTGTGCCTCTGTCGAGCAGTGACACTGAGGTAACCCCTGGGGTGTATCTGCGATCTCCCATCCATTGGTCAAGATTCCTCTTGAACAAGGCCAGCGAGGTGCTCTGCCTCACATATACCGGGATTTTGTTCCACAGCATAGGGAGTCTTTGGGTGATGAATCTATCCCTCCAGCACGTCCTATTAATAACCGTGTCGAGGTTTAAGTCTCCGCCCTTGTGGCTCTGAGGGATCTAGATTTTTGAGATGAAGCATGTTCATCAAATCTGGGTTTGACATGGCCTTGTATGTCAGGCACAGGTCACCTCTGAGCAAGCGGTAAGCAACTGAATATAGCTGGAGTTCTTTCAATCGGGCAGCATAAGACAGATTTTTGAGACCCTTTATCCTTTTGGTGAGGAACTTTTGTGGCCTCTCCAGCTGCTGCAAGTGTCGGGTCAGATACATTCCGAATGGGGCATTGTACTCAATCATTGGTCTGATGAGTGATGAGTATAGGGAGACTATGACCTCCCTTGATCTAGATGTGAATCCCTTCATGATAAGGTGGGCAATGTAGAAGGTCTTCCTAACTACTTTAGCAATATGAGTGTCGAATGAAAGGCTACTGTCAACCTGGGTCCCCAGGTCCCTGATAACTTCTTCTGTGTTCAGTGGATTGCCACCTATATGGTAGCTAGGGGTAACCTTGTTTTTCCCAAAGGGTATGACTATGCATTTCTTGGCATTTAACTTTAGGCCATGGCTCTGGCACCAGTTATCCATTTCTGTGAGACCCTTCTGAAGGATATCTGTGTCAGATGTGTTTTCGACTACGGCGCCCATTTTGCAGTCATCTGCAAACTTTGTCAGCCATAACCCTCCTGTGTTTGCTTGCACTTCAGAAAAGTAGATGCCAAACAAGAGTGGGCCCAGGACTGAGCCCTGTGGGGCACCACTTGTGACAGGCTTTGAGTCTGACATGGCGCCAGCAACTCTGACCCTGTGGGTTCTGTCACTCAGCCAGTTTGCAACCCATCTTGTAATGTATGGGTTTACATTTAAGTTGATGAGTTTTTCAATGATACCCGAGTGGGGTATTGTATCGAAAGCCTTCGCCAGGTCTAGGTAGGCTGTATGGACTGCCTTTCCCTCGTCAATGGCCTTGGTGACTGTTTCAAAAAAGTCAACCAAGTTTAAAAGGCATGATCTGCCTTTGACAAAGCCAAACTGGGTTGGATCCAAAGTCTGCAAATTCCCTATGTCTTTATTTATGAGATCCATTATGATCCTCTCCATGGCTTTGCAGATAAGGCTTGTCAAGCTAATGGGACGGTAATTTCCAGGGTCGATGGAGGCACCGCCTTTGTGAAGTGGGACCACAGTCGCCAGCGCCACTCCTGGGTACATATCCGGAGGTGAGACTAAGATTAAACAGCTGTCCTAACTGTGGGTTTAATTCCTCATTTAGTTCGTGGAGCACACAGCCGGGGACACCATCAGGTCCCATGGATGCTGTGTTCTTTGCCTTGGAGAGAGCAGTTCTCACCTGGGCGTTAGAGATGTTTGGGGGGCTACAATCATTTAGTATAGATATCTCTCCTTTGGGGGGGGAGGGAGGGGAGAAGTTTGCACTGAACCTGTCAGCCAGTATGTTGGCAATGTCTGTAGGATCAGTAATCTTCACATCATTTTGGACTAATTCTGAGCATATCTGGGAGTTTCCTCCTAGGTTTCTGACATAGCTAAAGAATGCCTTATGGTTGTCTTTAGAGTCCTTAGCTATTTTTTTCTCAAAATTAGCTTTGGATGATTTTATGAGAGCTCTTAGCTTTTTACTTATAGTGTGTCTTACCTTTTAAGGATTTTGCTCTATCTTGTAGTAGCTTTCTCCTTTTGTTGTAGAGTTTGTTTATGGCTGGGGTCCACCAGACTGGACGCTTGCCTTTGGTACAAAGAGTCTTTGTTTTGCTTGGGATTGCCTGATCCATGCAGCCCTGCAGGTGCTGGTAGAAGGCATTTGTAAGTGATTCAGCGGTTTGAGTAATGTTTACCGCTGGCTCGGGGGCCTTAAAGGAGACCATACTAGTCTTAAGCAGTGTGAAGTCGGCTTTCGAGAAGTTCTTTACTGTGGTCTTTTTATTTCGGTGGGGGCGGATAAGGACCTCAGCGAGATTAGTTTGTGATCTGATCTCACCAGTGAGGGGTATACTTCCGGTGTTGAACATTGTGCTCCCATGTTCGTGATGATGAGATCAAGTATGTTTTCTCCTCTTGTGGGGATGGTGACTAGTTGTTCCATGGCATTTGAGTTTATGAATTCCAGGAACTTTTGGGCTAGAGTGTTTGGGCTTGAGTAGTGTTCCCAGTCTATATTAGGGTAGTTGAAGTCACCTAGTATGATGGTGTTCGAGATACATTTATCCCTCCAGTGTTTTCAGGAAGGCCATGTGAGGTTCCTGAGTTTGCGAGGGTGGCCTGTAACATGCTACAAATTGCAGAGCAGTCTTGCCTATGGTTAATTGCACCTGGATGGTTTCCGATGCATCGCGTTGCCACCAATCTTGAGATGTGGGTGTCCTTGATGAATATGGATACCCCCCCACCTTTCTTGGTATTGTCCGGATTTTGGGGCCGGAACGCATGATATGAGGTAAAACCTGATAGTGCTGGGGTGCTCTCAGGAGCCTTGAACCAGGTTTCTGTCACAGCACAGACATCGATGTTCTCCATACTGAGAAGGGCCTCGAGTGCGTGCATCTTGAGGTTAAGACTTCTGGCATTGAGCAGCATTACCCTTAGTTTTTTTTCTTTGTTGTGTTCTAGGGTGGTAGGTTTAGAATTTGAGCCTTGCCTAAAAAAGGCACTATGGGGGTGGCAAGAGCCTTTGCCAAAATCCGGAATCCCAGGGGTGACAGGTGCAAGCCGTCCCTCGCGAAGCAGCGTGGCTTGTCCAGCATGTCATCCCAGGCAGACAGACATTGGATCCCCTTTGAATTACACCAGAGTTTAAGCCATTTGTTAAAGCTGATCATCTTATCTCTGTATTGTGGCATCATTCTTGGTGAAGGTAGGATACTGCTCAAGGTCAGGGTCATACCTGCTTGGGCTACATAATCAGAGAGCTCCTCTATGTCTCTTTTCATGTAGTCCAAGGAGGTACGTCTCAGGTCGTTTACACCAGCGTGGACAATGATTGAGTCGTACTTGTACCTGCTGTTGAGAGACCTGAGTGCTTGCGTAATGTGGTGGATTCTAGCGCCCGACAGGCAGCTTACTGTGACCTTTTCCTTACTCAGTCTGGTGAGCGGGACGTCAGTGTGTCTGACTATGGAGTCACCAATGACTAGTGTGTCTGGCATTGTGTTTGGCCTTAAGGGCTGTGACTGCTTGACACTCTGACTGTGTGGTCTATGTGTTGCAGGTGTTGTGTTCTGAGGTGGTAGTTGTTTGGGTGTCTGCTTTGGTGGCCTCTGCTGTTTTGGTAGATTTTTGATCAGAGCCTCCGAGTATGTCTTTGTGTGTTTATGTGTATGATTTGAGGTTGTGATGGTATTATGTGAGACTGGGTCTATAGTGTGTGTGGTTACCTTCTGCTCCTGTCTGGTCTTGTCAGTCCTATGTTGAGAGAGCTCAGCCTCCAGTTTGGCCGTATAGTTGCATCTCTCGCATGTATTTGTGTTTTGTGGGAGGAGGAGAGGGTTGTCTGTGTACATGAGGCAATTGTAACATTGCCTCAATATTCCCAGGTTCACCAGCTGAGCAGGAGAGGACATTAGCAACTGATCCCTCGACATGCTAGAAGGAATAGACGGATAAACTTAAAAAAGGTTTTGGGGGGTGTGGGTGACCGAGAAATGGGGTTTGCTTTTTTGGGGTACTATCTATAACAAGAGTGCTGTATCAAGGTGATAAGTACTGTAGGAGCAAGTGCTGGGCTATACAGATAGAGAATAGTCTACTTGGGAGTCAAGTAGAGATAATTTATAGTTATAGGATACACTAAATAGAACAGTAGTATACTTTGAGGAAGGTAGTTTTAAGGGAAAATTTGAAGAGTGGACTTTAGGTAGCCCGAATAGTTTAAACCTGATTAACCGGCGCTGCCCTAGTGTGCAACGGTGGCAGCTCCGCGTTAAATCGAGCTAAATCGCGCTAATGCGCGCTTTATAGCAGGGGGCTGGAAAAGACAGGAAATGACCCAAAATGGCCAATAAACTACAAGTTACTGGTTTAAACCACTCCTCTGAGGACAAACAGGCAGCTCAGTACTCCCCACCCTCACTGGTGAGTAAAAAAACTTCCCCTTGACCAAACAAGGAAAATGGAGAAACACAGGAACCAAGACAAAGCCCAGGGATCAGCAAAATCTGATCACTGGAACAAACTATTAGGAAAGTATGGAAAACAAGAGTATTTTTTTTGTTTTTTTCAAGTTTTTTTTTCAAATAGGCAGAAAATACAATAAATGCTGTGTTTTTGACTAATTGCTATCAAAAGCTAGTACACTTGAGTGTATTAGCCTGTTGTTTAACTTTTAAGCAAAACTTAAACAAGCAAGTGCAACAAACAATTCAAGCTATTAAAAACAGTGAAAACAGGTAATAACAGAATAAAACAGGCAGAAATAGTAGTCAAAAGGCTTAAAAAGTCGAAAATGCAGAAAAAAATACTTAGAATCTGGAAAGTTTGTCTTTTCTGGTCTCTGCTGTTCTAGGAACTCTGCTGGACACCACGAGGAGCTGTGCTGAGTTCTCTATAGCCAGAAAAGCCCGCCAAAGCGTGCTTTATAGCAGGGGGCTGGAAAAGACAGGAAATGACCCAAAATGGCCAATAAACTACAAGTTACTGGTTTAAACCACTACTCTGAGGACAAACAGGCAGCTCAGTACTCCCCACCCTCACTGGTGAGTAAAGAAACTTCCCTTTGACCAAACAAGGAAAATGGAGAAACACAGGAACCAAGACAAAGCCCAGGGATCAGCAAAATCTGATCACTGGAACAAACTATTAGGAAAGTATGGAAAACAAGAGTATTTTTGTTGTTTTTTTCAAGTTTTTTAGGCAGAAAATACAATAAATGCTGTGTTTTTGACTAATTGCTATCAAAAGCTAGTACACTTGAGTGTATTAGCCTGTTGTTTAACTTTTAAGCAAAACTTAAACAAGCAAGTGCAACAAACAATTCAAGCTATTAAAAACAGTAAAAACAGGTAATAACAGAATAAAACAGGCAGAAATAGTAGTTGAAAGGCTTAAAAAGTCGAAAATGCAGAAAAAAATACTTAGAATCTGGAAAGTTTGTCTTTTCTGGTCTCTGCTGCTCTAGGAACTCTGCTGGACACCACGAGGAGCTGTGCTGAGTTCTCTTTTGCCAGAAAAGCCCGCCAAAGCGCGCTTTATAGCAGGGGGCTGGAAAAGACAGGAAATGACCCAAAATGGCCAATAAACTACAAGTTACTGGAAAAACTTTGGGGGGAAAACAAGGAGTAGTTTTTCCCCCCCTTTTTTAAAAAAACAAAATCTTTTTTCAATTTAAAAAGGAAAAAAGATAAAAATTTTTTTTTACTAAGAATCAAAACAGAAAATATATGTTTAAATTACAAAACAAAAAAGTGTAATTTTTTTAAAAAAAAAATGAAAAAAATACTTAAAAAATAAATTAAAGGGAATAGCAAAATTAAAGGAAATTAAAAAATTAACCGAAAAACTTTTTACAAGGGGTTTAAAAAAAAAGCAAAAGCCAAAGCTTAAAAAAGGAAAAATAGAGGCAAAAGGAATACTCAATCTGGTTAAAAATCCTGAACAAAAAGGGGTTATCCCACCAGAAAGCAGACCCTTACAGGAAAAAGAAAAAGACCAAAACAGGAAAATTTACGGTTAAACAAACCCCGGACAAAAAGGTTTCACTTAAAAAAATTAAAAAGTTTTTTTTAAAAATTAAAAAGCAGGAACAAAAATCTATTGTAACTTTAAAAAATTAAAAAAGGTTTAAATTTTTCAAATTAAAAAGAAAAAAAAAAATTTAAACTGGAATTTTATGTCAAAGGTAAAAAAATGTTTAATAATTGAAATTTTAAAAAATCCCAAACTTTTGCTTCGGAAACAGGAAACCAAGCCAAAAAACCAAAACTTAAAACCCCGGGGAAAAAAGGAATGAAAAAAATCAGTTTTCCCACCAAAAACCGGGGGACCAAACACTCAAAAGCCAGAAAAAAACTAAACAAAAAAAAAGAAAAGAAAAACCAATACAAACTTTAACACAAATAGGGAAAAAATCAGGGTTTTTTTTAAAATATTTTTTTAAAAAAAATTGGAAAACAAAAAATTTTCAAAGATCAAAATTAAATTTTTAATTTAGGAAATTAAACAAGAATAAATTTTCAAGTTTAAAAAGAAAAATAAAATAAAAAGGGTTGTAAGCTTAAAAAGGGAATTGGGAAAGTTAATTGAAAGTTTTTACGAAGGGAAATTCTTTTCCCCCAAAGGAAACAACCGAAAACACCCAAACCCTTTAAACAGGGGGAAAAAAAAACCAAAATGGCCAATAAATGTTGGTTTACCATCCCGGGGAAAAACAGGAACCCCACTCATGGTAGAAAGAACACCCCTAACAAGGAAGGAAAAACAGGAATAACAAAGGGGTAAAATTGTCAAACAAACTATTAGGTATAAACAAGAGTATTTTTTTTTTAAGTTTTTAAATGGGGAAAAACAAAAAGGGGAAAAAATAATAAAAACAGAATAGGTATTACCTGGAATTTAAAAAAAAACAAGAGAAAAATTCAAGTTTAAAACAGAAAAACAAATCGGTAAAGGGAATGTTTAAAGGCTTAAAATTTAAAAAGAAATTTAATTTTTAAATTTTTCGGGTGCTCTTAACCGCTGGAACAAGGATTTGGGGTTTAAGCCAGAAAACCCGAAAGGCTTTAAGGGTGGAAAAACAGGATGACCCAAAATGGCATAAAATTCGGTTAAACCATCTGGGAAAACAGGAGCTGACCCCCTGGGAGAAAAACCCGCCAAAAAGGAAAAGGAGAAACACAGGAAAACAAAGCCAGGAAAAAAATAAAAAAACTTTAGGAAAATATGGAAAAAGTATTTTTTTTTAATTTTTTCTGGCAAAATAAAAATGGACAATACAAAAGCTAGAATTGAATAGGGTTTAATTTAAGAAAAAAAAAGAGTGAAAAATTCAAGTTTAAAACAGAAAAAGAATAAAGTCCGAAAATAAAAGGGTTAAAAATGAAATGGGAAAAAACTTAGAATTGAAATTTTTTGGCGCGCTCTAAAGCTGGAAAAAGAAGGTTGATTTAACCGAAAACCCCAAAGGGTTTTTAAAACGGGGGAAAAACATACCCAAATGGAAAAACTTTCTGGTTTAAACCCCCGGGAAAAGGAGCTGATCCCACCGGAGAAGAAACTTAACCCAAAAGGAAAATGGAAAACAAAACCCCCCTACAAATTCAAAACAAAATTGGAAATATGGAAACAAATTTTTTTTTTATTTTTTAAAAAAAAATAAATGCTTTTTAAAAACAAAAAGTAAAATTTATTTACCTTTTTAACTTTTAAAAAAAAAAAAGTGAACAAAATTCAATAAAAAAAAAACAGGTAATCGAAATAAAAAAAGTAGCCAAATTAATGAACTTAAAAAAAAAAAATGCTTGCTTTCAGGATTTGGAAAGAGGATACAAAAACCAAAAACCCCAAAACTGGGTAAAAGCAGGAAAAACAAATCCCAATGGCTAAGACTTTCCTTTAAACCCTGGACAAACAGGCACCCGATCCCAACAGAAAGCCCAAAAAACAAAAAGGGAGGAAAACAGGAAAGAAAAACCAAGGTCAAATTATAAAAAAACTTTAGGAAAATATGGAAACAAATTTTTTGTTTTTAATTTTTCAAGGAAAAAACAAAAATGCTTTTAAAATAAATCAAAGCTAAATAGGATTACCTTTTAATTTAAAAAATAAAAAAGATAAAAAAATTTAAAACAGAAAAAAATAAACGTTTTCCAAACTAAAAAGAGAAAGGGAAGGGAAAAATTAAATAAAAAAATTAAAAGGTGTTTTCGGTTGGTAGAACGTAAAAACCCAAATGTCATTTTAAACAAAAACCGCAAAGCGCTTAAGCAGGGCGAAAAACAAACCCAAAAGGAATCTCTTACTGGTTAAACCGAACCAAGGGAAAAAATCACCCCTTGGAAAAAACCCCTTTAAAAAGGAAAAGGAAAAAAAAAATAAACAAGAAAATACAAAATTTAAGGAAAAAAGTATATAAAATTATTTGTTTTTAACTTTTACAAAAAAAAATGGGTTTTTACTAAACAAACAGTAATTTACCTTGGTTTAAATTTAAAAAAAAAAAAAAGAAGTAAAAACAATTCAATATTAAAAAAAAAAGGTTTTTAAAAAAGGGAAAAAATGTTTAAAATTAAAAGGAAAATGGAAAAAATTTTTGAAAAAGGTGCTTTGGTTGGTTTTGGAAATTCCGAAAACCAGAACTTCGGTTATACCAAAAAGCCCGAAAGCGTAAAAAAAAAGGGGAAAAAACTTCCAATAAACAAATGGTTAAACACCCAGGAAAACAGGTCAGCCAAAACCCCCGGGGGAAAAATTCCCCAAAAAAGGGAAAAAGGGAAAAAGGAATAAGCAAAACCCCCAAAAATTTTGAAAAATTAAAAGTATGAAACAAGTTTTTTGTTTTTCTTTTTTCAGAAGGAGAAAAACAAAAATTTGTATTCAAAAAAAAAATGATTAGTTTTAAAATTTTAAAAAAAAAAAGAAGTAAAAAATTTTAAATAAAAAAAATAAATTTTTAAAAGAATATAAAGGCAAAAGAAAAAGGTTTTTAAGAAAGAAACTTAAAAGGAATTCCCCCCAGAACCGTAACAGAAAACGGAAAATTTTAAGGAAAAAGCCAAAACCCAAAAACTTAAAGAAATTCTTTAAACCATCTAGAAAAAAGGAAAAACCCAAACCCCGGGAAAAAACCAAAACCCCCTTGAATAAAAAATGGGAAAAAAGGAAAAAAAGCCAAAAACAAACGGTTTACAATTTATGGAAAACAAAAAGATTATTTTTTTTTTTAATTTTTCAAAAGCGAAAAAAAAAAAATTTTTTTAAAAGCTAAAAAGAAAACTATATGCGGTTTTAATTTGAAAATAAAAAGAATAAAAAATTCAAAAAAAAAATAAAAGGTTTTAAAAAATTTAAAAAAGAAAAGTTAAAATGGAAAAAAAAAACTTAAAGAGTCCGCTTTTCAAACCAAAAACCAAAAAGAAACCCTTAGCAAAAGGAAACAAAAAAAAAGGAAATTTCAAAGGTTTTTAAACACGGAAAACCAGCGAGGTAAAACTCATACTAAAAACTTGGGGAAAAAAACAGGAAAAAAAATGCAAAAGGCAAAAAAAACTGAAATTTTGGACAAACAAGTAGTAATTTGTTTTTTTTTTAATAGCAAAAAAAAAATGTTTAAAAAAGCTATAAAAGCAGAACATTATTATGGAACTTTAGGAAAACTTAAAAAAAGTAAAAATTTTAATCAGTAAGGGAAAACAAAAAATTTTAAACAAAAATAAACCCAAAATTAAACTGTTTTTAACATTAAAGAAGTTAAAAATTGGGATAAAAAAACAGGAATTAAGTTCCAAAAAAACGAAGGCTTAACGGGTGAAAGAAAAAAATCCGAAAAACCCAATGGTTTAAAAACCCAAAAACCCAGGACAGGGTATCTTAAAACCCCATGAAAAAGATGAAAAAGAAAAAACAAAAGGACAAAAAAGTACTGTTACACTTTAAAGGAAACAAAAGTTAACCCTTGTTTTTTAAAAAATTTTAAAACAAAAAAAACATAAACTAAAACAATAGAAAAAAAACGGAACTTTAGAAATTAAAAAAAAAAAAATATTAAAATTAACATTAAAATAAAACAGGAATGAAATAAAAGGCAAAGATTATGCGAAAACAATTGGAAAATTAAAGCTGGAAAAAATTTACCAAAGGAAAAAAACAGTAAACCCACAAAGGGTTTGAGTTTAAAGGCAAAAACCCCAAAAGCGATAAAAAAGCTGGAAAAGAAAAAACCCAGGACCAAACAGCGGTACACCTTGGGAAAAAACCCCGAAACCAAACAGGAGAAAGACCCAAAAAACAAAAGAGAAAAAACTGTACTCAAAAATTTAAAAAAAGGACTATATTCAGTATGGGAAAAAAAATTTTTTTCAAAAAAAGGAAAAACAGTAATAAAGTAAATTTTAAAATTAAAAGAAAAATTGAAAAAAAAATATTAAAATTAAAAATCAAAGGCATAAAAAAAACTGGGAACAGGTTAAAAGCAGAAAATGGAAATTTAAAAACTGAAAAAGAAATTTACCCAAATTGTAAACGAAAATGGTAAACCCCAAAGGCAAAAGGTCAAATTTCCCAAAAGGGGAAAAAAAATTTAAAGGAAAAAATTTTGGAAACCAACCCAAAACAAGGCACCAATACCCCTATAGGGAAAAGGACCAAGGTTTGAGGAAAACCCCGAAGACAAAAATAAAAACAAGTAAGGTTAAAACAAAAGAAGGGACTTTTTATTAAAAAAAAAAAAATTTTTTTACAATTTAAAAAAAAAAACAATAAGTTTTAAAGAAAATTTAAAGAAAAATTAGGAAAAAAAAAAAGAAAATTAAATTCAGAAAAAATATAAACGGAAAAGGGGAAAAATAAAAACAAAAAAGTTAAGCTTTGTTGGTAGGAAAATTAAAAACAAGGCATCTTTTAGTATTTCCCCAAAAAACTGGGAAAACAGGGCTGATAACAAAGCCAAAAAGCCAAACTTAAAGAAAATACCCGAAACCAAAACCCGGTAAAAACTCCTGAACAAACAAGGAAAAAACCCCCCTTTTAAAAAAAGAAAAAAAAAGGAAAAACTAAAAGGAAACAAAAACTGGTTTTTTTCAAAAAAAAAAAAATTTTTTTCAATTTAAAAGAAAAAATAATAAACCTTTTAAAGCAAAATTAAATTAAAAATAAAAAAGAAAACAAAAAAATCCAGTTAGAAACAAAAACAAAAATTTAAAAAAGATAAAAGCAAATAGGTTAAACGGTAATTTACAAAATTAAAAAAAAATTAGGTTTAAACCAAAACCCCAAAACAGAGGAAAACCAAAACCAAAGGCAAAAACCCCGGAAAAAAGGGAAAAAGGAAACCCCCGCCAAAATCTGTCCAAAATTGAAAAAAGGAATAACCCCAAGTTTTAAAGCAGGGCTGCAAAAACGGAAAGAAAAACCAAAAAAAAACGGATTACCTTTTTTAAAAATAAAAAAACAAAAAACAAAAATTGTTTTAATTTTTAAAAAAGGAGAAAAAAAACCGGAAAACCTAAAATTAAAAGTTAAAAAAAATTTAAATTAAAATAAAATTTAAGAATAAAAACAGAAAGAAAAATTTAAAAATTTTATAAAAATAAAACAAATTTTTTGGTTGAAAAAGGAAAACCCAAAAACAATAAACAAAATTCCAACCCCTTAAAACGGGGTAAACACCCAAAGGGGAATAAACCTAAAAGGAAAATGGAAAAAAGGAAAAAAACCCAGGGATAAAAAATTCCCGGAAACCAAAATTTGGAAAAACAGAATTTTGCCCCCAGGTGTAGAAACAAACAAAAAAAAAATGAAAAACAAAATTTTGTTTTTTTCTATACAAAAAAACAAGGATCACAAAAAAGTATAACTTTTTAAATTTTAAAAAAAAAAAACAAAATAGTGAACAAAATTCCAAAAGCAAAAAAATATTAGAAAAATTAAAAAAGAATTTTTTAAAGTTTTAAAACAGATTAAAAATCTTTAAACATTCTTTAAACGCAAAGAGGAAATTAAAAAAAAAAAAATTTTTTTAAAAAACTTAGGAAAAACCCGGAATCCAAAACCCCGAAAAAGGGTTTTTAAACCAAGGAAAAAAACGCAAAAAGAAAAGGAAATGCCTGGCCAAACTTAAAGGGAAATGGAAAAACAAAAAATTTTTTCAGTCAAAACCCGGAAAAATTATGACCAAAAAAAATAAAATTGGTAACAAGGATAACAAAATTTTTAAAGAAATAGATTAAGGTATTATTTTTTTTAAAAAAAAAAAAAAAGAATAAAAACCAAAGCAAAAACTATAACTGGGAAATTTTTCCTTGTAACGAATTAAAAGGTATTCAAAAACAAAATAAAAATCTTTTATTGAAAAAAGGGAAATAATTGCAATTTTAAAAAAAACTTAAACTAAGGGAAAATTTTTCTTCAAAACCATGGAAAAAAAACTGAAAACCCAAAAAAGGAAAGGCCAAAAACCAGGTAGAAAAGGGAAACCCCCAATAAGAAGAAAAAATTTTTAAAAAAGGTTTTCATAAACCAAAAATGAAAAATTTGCTTCAAGAAAAAACCAATAGGCCCAAAATACATAGAAACTTCGAAAAAAAAAAGTAAAACAATGTATAATTTTAAAAAGAAAATAAAAAAAGTAAAACAAAAAATAAAACGAATTTTTAAAATTTGTTTTAAAGCAAAACGAATTTAAAAAAATTTTTTTGGGGAAAAAAAACGGGGTTTCATAAGGGAAAAAACAGGTTAAAAGCCAATAGAAAACTAAACTCAGGAAAAAGGAACTCAAACCAAAACGTAAAGGAACCCCTTTTTAAAAAAAGAGAAAAAATTTAACTGGGAAAAAAAAAACAAAATGAATAAAAGAAATGGGTTTTGAAATTTGGAACAACTTCAAACAGGAAAAAAAATTTTGTTTTACAATTTTTTAAAACAGAAAACAATGCCGTTTATAAAATTAAACACTCAAAAAAAAGGGGTTAAACAAAAATTATAAAGAATCAAGCAAAAATAAATTAAAAATAAAAAAAAAACAGAACGGAAATTTAAACTTTAGAATCTGAAAAAAGAAAACTTTTTAGTTTTTAAAAAAAAAGAACTGTTTACAGGGAAAAAGTGAAACAAGCCAAACAAATTATAAAAAAGGAAAAGCCTCATCTAAACTAAAGGGAAAAACCCGGAAAAAAACAAAAAACGGAAAAAAACAGGGCCAAAAAAGGAAAACAATTTGGCTATGAAACAAAGGATGTTAAACCAACCTTTTGGCAAGGAAAAAAAAACCCCTTTTTTAAATTCTTAAAAAAGGAAATAAAAAGCCGTTTTAAATTTGATTAAAACCAGGACAAACATTAGAGTAAACTAAAATAAAACTCAAAAAGGAAAAATACAAAAAAGGAATCAAAAAAACAAAAAAGTTCTGGTTAAATTTAAAGGAAAATAAAGAAAAATTTTTTAGTTTCAAAGCAGAAAACCAAAAAGGTTTTTTAAAAAACAAAAAGGAACCTTATAAAGAGGTGAAACATACCAAATAAACAATTTTAAATTCCCTTACGGAAAAAAAATAAAACAAAAAAGAAAACCGGAAAAAGGCAAAAGGGGAAAAAAACAAAAAACTTTATGGCAGAATCTTAAAAACTGGGAGATTAAAAAAATTTTGTTTTAATGAAAAAAGAAAGAAAAAAATGGTTTTAAATTCAAGAAAGCTTTAAAATCATGAAAACATTAAATAAAACAAACAGTAAAAATAACTTTAAAATAAGGGAAAAAAAAAAGGAAATGAAAATTTTAAAATTGAATTTGGAAAATTTGTTTGGAAACTTCGGTGCAATTAATTAAAAAAGAAAATGGTTATCAAAAAAAAGTAGTAAGGCTTAAAACAAAATTACAAAATCTTAAAAAAGAGTACAAACCCCCTTTAAAAAATTTCCCCAAAAAAAAAGGAAAAAAAACCAAAACAAAAAGAAAGGGTAAAAAAACGGAAAACAAAAAACACATAAATTTTCAACTTTAGGAAGCAGGATCATATCCCTTTTTAAAATTTCATGGCAAAAAAAAATGAAACTTTCAAAAACCCAAGTTTAAAACATCACTGAAAAAAAGCAGTATAACAAAAAATTAAATATCAACCTTAAAAAGAAAAAAAAACAGGAAAAAAAAGGGTAATTTGTTTGCTTAAAACTTTTAAAAAAAGAAGGAATTTCTTTTCAGCTTCAAAAGGAAAAAAAAAACTGTTACCCAAGGGGAAAAGCAAACTTTAAGCCGGAAAAACAAATCCCAAAAGGAAAAAAATCAATTGGTTAAAAAAAATTTGGGAAAAAGAAGTACATTGAAAAAAAGCTAAAGGTTTCATTAGAAAATGAAAACGGAAAAAATTTTTGGGTTTAAATCTTGCCTGGAAACCCTGAGGATTGGACTCAAAACCAATTTCCCAAATAAAAAAAAGGGGGAAAAAAAAAGACAAACTAAAAAACAAATATTTTATTTTCTGAAAAATATTAAAAAAAATAATTTTTTTCAATTTTAAAAAAGGAAAAAAATCGATTAAAAACCATAAAAACTTAATAAAAAAAAAAATTTTGGAAAATGAAATTTTTTTAAAAATTTTTAAAAAACCAAAAAAAAAAGGATTTCCCCAGATAAAGCTAGAACGAGATGAAAAAAATTTGAAAAATTAAAAAGCTTCCACTTTAACCCCAAAAAAAAGATCAAAAAGATGAAAAGTTAAAAAAAGGAAAAAACAAATCGGAATTTGAAATGGGTTTATTTATACCTTTGACCAGAGGGTTTAATTCTAAGTAGGATGTGGTTTAAAATTTTTGAAAATAAAAGTTTAAAATTTTACAAAACAATGTCAATTTAAAAATGAAATATAATTTTTAGAAAAAAAAAAAAGGGGTGAGTAAAAAAGATTTGTATTTGAAAAAAATTAAATGTGGTTTTATGGGAGCATATGGTAAATTAAGGAAAAAAATCAAATGGGGTATTTTAAACGTGGAAAAATGGCTAAAATTGAAGTGGATTTTTTAGGGTAATATGAAAAAAAAGGCAATTGCAACCCTTTGGTTTAATGAATGTAAAGAAAAAGGCCTGCCCAAAATTTAAAAAAAAGCTTGGGAAAAATTGTATTTTTAAAATAAAATGGAAACGCACAAGACAATGTTTAATATAAATAACAAAATTTAATCAATAACAAGAAGGTAAGTAAAATTTTAAAAATAATTTAAAAATTATAAATTTAAAAGTTGTAAAAATTGGTTTTTTCAAAAAAAGGAAAAGTTTAATATGAAATTTACATGGAATCCCCGGGGACAAAAATTTTTTAAAAATTTTTTTAAAAAAAAAATTTTTTTAAAAATTTTTAGGTTTGGTTTTAAAAGAGAATTTAATTTTATTTGAAAAAAATGTAAATTTAAAGGGGTTTTTATTTGGGGTTTAAAACCCCCTTGTTTTAAAAAAAAAATTTTATCTTTTGACCCAAATTTATTTTTTTTGGGAACAAAATTAATTAGAAATTTTGAAAACTGAAAAAATTCTTTTTAAAAAAAATAAAATTTTTTTTTTTAAAAAGGGAAATTCTAAAAAGTTCTATCTTTGGGGGTTCAAAAAAGGGGAAAATTTTTCCAATTTAAATAAATTTTTTTAAATTTTTAAAAATATAGAAAGGGGGGGAAATGATTTTTCTTTTTTTTAAAAAAATTTGGTTTCCCCTTTTTTGGGTTTTTTATTTTGAGGGGGGAAACCCACGGGTTTTTTTAAAAAATAAAACATAAAAATTTTTCTTTTTTTTTAAAAATTATTGTGAACACACCTGATCTGGGTCTAGAGACAGCAGCATGAATTGTGACACAGTAGATTTGACTATTAACACTGAAAACCAAGAGCATGCTCCACAATTTCAAAACAAACCAACAAAAGATACTGTTACATGCTAAATGTGATGATATGAAGTGAAACGATTGTGACAAATGGAGATACTGCCAGCACAGCTATCTGGAATTTTGTAAATAATTATATGTCATTTTTGAATCTCAACATTATTTGTGTAGGATGCTTGTGTTACAAATGTACTGGAACTGTATATCATGTGTATATCAAACTAGGTTTGCACAGACATGTGGTGAAAAGGGTATTTGCAAAATGCTTGTGTTTAAAATGGATCCACAGTGTGCTCTACTAGAAAAGAACAGAAATGGACATGCACTATTGTAACTGTTTAAATGTATATATTTTAACAGTGGAAAGTGGGATACAGGAGGTTAACCTCAGTATAGTAAATTTTAGAAAAACAACTGAAATTAAATTACTTTATGGCTAGGCCATAAAAAGATGGTATATTTTAGTTTCAGTGCAGCAAGGAGACACAATGTCTAAAAATAGGGAGCTTTCTGTATTATCTGTAGGGTGAAATTACTAGTCTTGAAATGTGAAAGAATGTAATTGTTTTATGACTTCCAGCATCTGCCAAATATCTGAGGTTTCTGTATTTTCACGGGTAGATACTAAATACTGCCAGATTCCAGCAAGTGTGGGTCTCACCTGGGATAGAGTCAGATGACAAGAAATGATGTCATTCCGTAAGCTATCCCCAGCAGTAATATTTGAGATATTAATTTGAGAGGTCTCTTAGGGAGACACAGCATTCTGTATTCTGTCTTGGACCTAACAACAACACATAGAAGATCCATTCACCACATCTGCCTTGCTCTTAAGTTAGTTAAGTAGGGTATAGTAATTATCTTAGATTCAGCCAGGAATATAGTGAAGAGATGGCATAGTGAGAGAGCATAGATTAGATGTATTTCTTTCTTTCTTTCTTTTTATTTATTTATTTTGCATTTGTTGACCGGGTTTGTCTGGCTGAGCTAGTGGCTCATTTTTAGCAGAGACCCGGGGAGAAAAGCTCCACAGTGAGATAAAATTATACAACAGATACAAAAACTTAAAAATACATTTCAGTGACATACACATAAAAAAGAATTATACATTCAGGAGTACACAAAAAGTTTCAAAAACATCTATACAATATTTGCAATGATAGTGAAAAGTGATGCAGAGAAACCAAAACGCACTTTTGTGAGGCAAAACATTTTGAAAAGGAAATGCACATCTAGGATGCTTTATCTATTTATCTTTATTTATTTGAGACTGTCCTGCTGTGTCATTTTAAAAATTTCATGTGGTTTTGAACTCTGATATGACTGTGAATATATACTGAGTATTTTCTTGTTCTTTTATTAATTATTATTAAATGTATGTAAACCTTTAATTGTGGCTGACCTTTGTGAGACTTCTTTATGTTTTGAGAGTACTTGTATATTTATTTGGTGACACTGTGGGCCACTCCTAATAGCCTTGCTCTTGCTCAAACTACCATTTGTATTAATAGTAACATTACACAGTAAGATTGAACACCGTTTGTTAAGGGCCTTAAAGTAGCTGATAAGGAGTTGGCTGGTGACAGTGATAACTACCTTATAGTTTGGACAAAAGGGGGCATAGCTAGTAAACCTGTGCCAGCCTTTCCCAGGTGTGTGTGTCTGTATAAATCAAACCTCAAAGACTGTGCGTGTGTGTTAGCTATGTAGCCAGGGACACAAAGCACTGGTTGGACAGAGAGGTTGCTGGAGGTCTTGGCTTGGCCACTCATCTGAGATCTCAACTCTGTAGCTGTGCTAGTGGGGAGCCATATTGGGGATTTGGAGAAAGAGGGAGAAACCTGCCCTGGACTGACTGTGGTCTCTTGAGTGCTCTTGAGAGAAATTGCACTTGATGTAGAGAGCTGTATCTGGAAATACTCTGTGTGTACCTGTCATCCTCCCAGTGTACGTTCCCCACTGTTGCCAGTGGTGAGGATTGAAGCTCCTGGATTACTTGTCCAGTGGTGGGTTGTTTCATATTTATTGGTTGGCAGTTGTGAAGTATCCACATATAGGGATTCAGTGGTGTGGATATTTCACGCCTGTAGCATGTAAACAGTGGTCACTAAAGAAGGTGTTTGCACTCTCAAGTAGCCACACAGTGAACATTCATAGTTTCATATCACAATAGTTTTATTTATTTTTTGTTAGCTTAGATAGTCAGGGAGAGCAGGCAAGGATGTCAGCAGAGGAGTATGGCAAGCCGACAAGGAGCCATTTGGCTGAGATGTGCTAAGACAAAGGATTGATGCATGCCTACCTGACTACAGCAGAAATGATTGCAGCCTTAGTCAGAACGGCATCACAGACCAGCAGCCAGGAGGACAGCCAGATTGGCCTTGGGGTGTACAACTCACAGAAAATGGACAGTTCAACCTTTCCACAGAGGACTTAAAAATCTGTTTGAAGTTGAAGAGACTTGAACTGGAGGCCAAATGGTTGGAAATAGAATCAGCAGAAAGACTGCTCCATTTAGAGGCTGAAGAAAATGAGAGACTGAGACGTTTGGAGGCTGAAGACAAGGAGAGGCAGAGGCAACATGAAAAGGAAATACTGGCTCTTTGCCAGGGTCATTGAGGTAATCGGGAAGGGAATAACCAAACCCTAGAAGCAACAAAGGTCAGTAAATTTCTTCCACAATTTACAGAGGGTGATAATTTTGATAGTTTTATTCATATGTTTGAAAGGGTATGTGAATAGTATAATGTTGACCAAGAGCTCTGGGAATGGTTCCTGACACTCTTACTCCATGATAAAGTTGTAACTGCTGTTTTTAATTTGTCTGATACTAATTGCTTAAATTATAATACCGTTAAAAATTGTTTATTAGAGTGTTTTAGGTTAATATCTGAAGCTTATAGAAAAAATGTTTTGTGAGAATAGATGCAAGGCAGATGAAAGTGTGTGTGATTATGTTGCTGAGTTAAGCACTTATTTTCATAGGTGGCTGAGTGGGTGTCAGGTGACCACTTTTAAAGGTCTGGCACACCTTTTGGTGAGGGAACAAGCCCTTAGCACTTTGCCTGAGGACATGGGAATCCAGTTGGCAGATAGGTAATGCAGGACCACAGATGAGTTGGGGGAAAAGGGAGACCTATACCTAGCAAGCAGGAGATCACTGCACAGGAAAGGGATACCCAGTGCTGCACATGGGTCTAAGAAGAACCCATGGTGGGCAGCTTAAACTTCCCCAACAGAGTCCACTAGTGGCAGGGGAAGTCACTAGTTCAGGTACACAGCCAGGATCAAAGGTTGAATGTTCCAAATGTAACCAGTTGGGCCATGTAGCATATAGATGTCCATGGAGGCAAGGTGGGGAACAAAATATGGGAGAGTCAGGAAGTGGGAAAGACAGAATGCCAGTGGTAAGTTGTCCGCAGAAAACAAGGTTAGCAAACTACCACAAGGGGTTATATCCTATCTTAGTAGATGGAAAACAGGCCACTGCTAAGAGAGACACAGCCTCTGACTTAACCAATGTGAAGCCTGCAATGGTTAAAGAGGATATCTACTTGCTTGCTTGGGCAGTCTACTCCAGTCAGAGCTTTAGGAGGGACCTCATTTCAGATACCTTTGGCTAGGGTTCAGCTTGACTGGAAGAGTGGCAAAGGAAGCAAGCAAGTAGGTGTGTATGAGGATATCCCTGCAGATGTCCTTGTAGGGAATGATTTTGATAATGCAGTCCCCTGTGTGCATGCAGTTACATGCAGTCAGGCTTGGAGACAAACATGTGGGTCTGGTAGCCTGGGCGAGACCCAGACAGACTGCACACTTGAAGCCAGGACTGATAAGGTGGCTACTTCAGGAAGGGAGCTACCCTGTAACAGTGAGTCTGAAGGTGAGCCTCAGTTGCTGATGGGTACTGATGTTCCCTTGACAGAGTGACTGTAAGGGAAGAGGTAATTAGTAGTACCCAGCTGATAGTGAGGCACTGCTGTCAAAGGATATTAGATTTCCTGTGGAAGGGGAGCTGGGAAGGGTTACAAAGAGGGAGTTGAGATAGGCTCAGCTCTCAGACCCTACATTACAAGGCTTGATGGAAGTAGCCAGGAAGACACCTGATTCTCAAGGAAAAGAGGACTCCATATACTTGGACAAAGGGTTACTGTGTAGAGAGTGGACCTCTAAGGGAGGGCTAGAGGATGAGAGAATACAGCAGTTGTTAGTACGCTGAGCCTACCACCTGGCACGTCTAACTATAGCTCATAACATTCCCTTTGCAGGTCATATGGGCATAAAGCATACTAAGAGACGTATTATGCATAACTTTTATTGGCCTCTGATTTCCAAGGATATAACAGGGTACAGCAAGACCTGTGATCAGTGCCAAAAGGTAGGCAAGGCAGGAGACAAGGTCAAAGCTCCTTTGGTGTTTTTTGCCTGTGATTGAGCAGCCATTTCAGAGGCTAACTATGGATATTGTGGGACCTCTGAGTACCCCAAGTTACAAAGGGAAGAAGTATATCCTAGTGGTATTAGAGTATGCTACCAGGTACCGTGAGGTGGTGGCTCTATCCTCCATTGAGGCAGAAAAGGTGGGAAATGCTTTGTTAGAGATTTTGAGCAGGCTAGGTTTCCCAAAAGAAATACTGACAGACAGAGGTGCCAATTTCACGTCAGATCTGCTGGCTTGTCTGTAGAAGCACTGTGGGGTCAAGTACCTAAAGACCACCCTCCTGCCATCCCCAAACTAATGGTCTTGTGAAGAGGTTAAACTCTATACTAAAGACCATGCTACAGGCATTTGCAGACCAGTTTAAGATGCAGTGGGACAAATATTAGCCCCATGTGTTGTTTGCTTACAGAGAGGTACCCCAGGAATCCACAGGATGTTCATCGTGTTACACTACTGCAGTCATTACACTTGGGTTATCCTGCCGTCAGGCGGTCCCACAGTCGGCCAGAGTTCCAAAGTCTTGGTCCGGAATCGGTTGCTGTCGCTTCTTCTTTGATGTCAGTGCACCAGGGGTATATAAGATGCATCCGACGCCATTGTCTTCAGTCTTTCTTGCCGCGCGGTGCCCGAAGCAGAAGCATTTCGTAAGTGCCGGTCGGCCGACTTCTGAGATTTTTGAAGTCGAATTTCAGATCCGAAGTCTTCAATAAAGCTAAGTACCCCATTGGGGAAAGTTTTTTCTTGCCTCAGACCGATGTCAGAAAAAGTTAATAATTGTATTTCTTGTGGGAAGCAAATACCTCATAAGGACTTCCACTCTTACTGTATTCCATGCCTAGGCCCTGATCACGATGTCACTAGTTGTCGTTTTTGTGCTAGATTTAACAAACGCACTATAAAACGACGTTTTGATTTTGCTTTGCACTACTTTGGCCGAAGGTTTAATTATACTATGCCATCGGATCAACCAACGACCGCAATTCTCAAAAAGCGCAAAGACAAGGAGAAAGATAGGCATCCAAGGTCCAAAACCGACGACGAAACTTCTAGGCCAGTCGCCGGTTCGCCAGTTCTCAGTGAGGCGCTTTCGTAGTTCCTGACACCCGCTACCTCAGAGCCACAGGGCACCTCCGACTCCCACGTGGAGACAACTAGGCCTCTGGAAACTCAAGGTATTGGGCCTATGGAAACTAATCCCTCAGATGGGTCCGGAGCCACTTAGCAGGCATTGGCTACTGAGAGTGTTTTCAGACCTACACAACTTACCATTAAAGCAGCAGCCAAGACAAAAACACTATTAAAGACAAAGAAGCAAGTACAGCATTCTCCTGGACAGACCTCCATGCCTAAAAAACAGATGCTTAAAATGGCCGAAGACCTCATTACTCTAATCAGGGGTTCCCACCCCCCCTCCTGAGAAAAGGCCTAGACAGGATACAGACTATGATTCCTCTGATCAGGTTTCCATTTCCTCTGATTCCTCTTCAGACCAGGGATACTCTCTACCCCCCTGTGAGGACTCTGATGCTGAAGAATCTATCCCTTCAGCCTCTCCTCCTGAGGATTATTCTTTTGGGGAAACTTTACATACCATGAGGGAGCATTTCCATTGGGAAAGACAGGATTATTCAGAATTCAAGAAAAGGCTCAGGGATTTCCTTTTATTGCCTCAGCACAGGCCCCTGGCTATTCCGCCTGTGCTAGATATTGTGGATGATGTGTTCTCTGAATCCAGCTTATCTCCTGATTCGTTGCCCCTGCACCAGCCAAGCCAGATAGGTATTATAGGGTCCCTGACTCTCACAAATTTCTTTATAAATACCCTTCTGCTGATCCAGAAACTATTTTCCAGGGTCCAAAAGGGGTTAAGGCTTCCATTGCAAAAAATCCAGTACCCTCTGACAGAGATTTTACACTTCTGCAACTTTAGCAGTAAGGGCTTTAAATTGCCAGTTTCACACGCTTAAGTACCAACAATATTTAATGGCTCAGTTAAAACAGAAAATGCTTGCAAGCTCAGAAGCTCCTGACTGTAAAGAAATGCAGGATTTATTGCATGCAGTTGAACAGGTGGGAAAACATACTCTGCAATGTGGTTTTGATTCTTTAGAGGCCTCTTGTAGAGCTGCAGTTACAGGTTCTGTGATTCGAAGACATGCTTGGTTAAAAGAACAGAGTTTACCTGATCATGTTAAGGCAAAATTATTGGATGCTCCTTTACAGCGTGATACCTTGTTTGGTGTTAAGGCAGAAGAGGTGTTAAAGAAAATGGAGGATAAAGCTAAATCTATGCAAACAGTCAAGATTTCTTACAGGTACAGCCACCTCGATTTAGCAGAAGTTGGCCAACAAAGAATTGGTCCTTTCCAGTGTCAGACAGGCCAAAGAGAGGCAGATACATATGCCCAAGAGGCAGATCTCAACCCCAAGGCTCTAACAGACAACAGTGGGGCACCTCAACCCCAAAAGGAGGTGAGGACAAGTCTCAACCTTATAGGAAACAGTCCCAATGACTTCCCCCTTCGTACGCTAAGCACTTCCCTTTTGGCAACCCCCTTAGGGGGAAAACTAGCACTTTTTTCTCAAAACTGGCAAACAATCACCCAAGACAAATGGGTTCTGAATATTGTGTCTCAAGGTTACAGATTCCACTTTCACACTTTACCAAGGCTAAAAGGAATGCCAGACCTACCACAAAATCAATGGGCAGAGGCACAAAAACAAATTTCAGCCCTCATGGACATGAGAGCTATTCAAAAAGTACCACAACAGGAACAAGGACAAGGATTTTACTCAAGACTCTTCCTGGTCCCCAGAAAGGACAAGGCCTGGGGACCCATACTAGACCTTTCAACTCTAAATACTTACCTGGATATTCCGAAATTCAAAATGTTGACACTACAGCAGCTTCTTCCCATGCTGGGCAAGAAGGCTTGGCTTGTTACTCTGGACCTCAAAGAGGCATACCTGCATGTCCCTATCAGACAAAATTGCAGAAGATACCTCAGATTCAAAGCTGGTACAATGCACTACCAATTCTCTGTACTGCCCTTTGGCTTATCTACTGCGCCCAGGGTCTTTACAAAGTGCCTGGCACCAGTAATTGCATTTTGCAGACAAAAAGGAATTCAAATATATCCATACCTGGACGACTGCCTCATTCAAGTAGAGACAAAGGATATTCTTCTAAAGCATCTGGCATTTGTAAAAAGGTTGCTAATTTCTCTAGGGTACACAGTAAACGAAAAGAAGTCAAAACTAGTGCCCTCACAACAGACTATATTCCTGGGTGCCAGCTTAAATACAACGGCCCAGATGGCTTATCTCACGCCAGACAAACAAGTTCAACTAACTCAATATTTTCAATTACTGGCAAAAAAGTCCCATCTCCCTGCAAGAAAAATTATGCAGGCCCTGGGATTCATGGCATCCTGCATACTACTAATACCATATGCCAGACTGCATATGAGGAAATTACAATGGTACCTAAAAAGTGTTTGGATTCAACACTCTCACAGTTTAGAAGCAGTAATACCAATGATTCCCTACCTACAATAGGAGTTTCGATGGTGGGCACAGGCATGTCACCTAAACAAGGGTCAGCCTTTTACTCTACCCACAGCCAGGCAGACTCTAACAACAGATGCTTCAGATTACGCCTGGGGAGCACACATGGCAGGAAAATGCATCCAGGGCAAGTGGACCACAGACCAAATGCATCTTCACATCAATCAAAAAGAGATGTTGGCTGTTCAAAATGCCCTAACAGCTTTCAAGGACCTTCTGCATCCAGGACAATTATTATTAAAGACAGACAACACCACAGTAATGTGGTACATAAACAAGCAAGGGGGCACTCATTCTTATCCCCTATGCAGGCAAGCCATGACCTTGTGGAACAGAGCTCTAACATATCAAGTTCATCTGCAAGCATAATTCCTGCCAGGAAAGAAAAATACTCTGGCAGACAATCTAAGCAGAAATATCATGGACCCTCATGAAATGAAATTGAATCCACAAATCTTCAGCATGGTAAAGCAAAAATGGGGATGCCCAGACATAGATCTTTTTGCCTCCCCACTGAATTGCCAACTACAAAAATTCTGCACAAGGACTTATCACATGCAAGCATGGAAAGTGGATGCTCTCTCGTTCAGCTGGAAAAACCTAAAAGTTTATGCCTTCCCACCACTGCCTCTCCTTTCAAAGGTACTCCTAAAAGCCAGACAAGAAAAAACACAGATGATCCTGATGGTCAGCACTGGCACCCAATCTTAAAGAACTTAACTCAAGGCACACCATGGATTTTGCCTCAAATTCCACACCTTCTGACTCAACAAAACAATCAGATCCTGCACGGTCAGCTCAAAACCCTAAACCTGGCTGCATGGCAGATTCATTAGTCAAACAGGCAACACCTCTCTGTAAAGCTGTTATGGATGTCATTTTGGAGGCCAGGAGGCCTAGCACCAGGAAAGCTTACTCAGAAAAATGGAAGAGATTCTGCAGCTGGAACCAGGCTCAAAGCCTTGACCCTCTTGTCCCAAACATTCCTCAGATTTTACAATACTTAACTGAGATGCTGGACAAAGGCCTATCCTTCTCATCAATTAAGATCCACGCCTCTGCCATTTCAGCACTTTACAACAGGGATCCTCCTTTATTCTCTCATCCCTTGTTAAAGCAGTACCTCAGAGGGGCTAAAAACATAAGACCGCCCCGGAGAACACCAACAGCAATGTGGGACCTCAATTTCGTTTTCGAAAAACTGACCCTGCCACCTTTTGAGCCAGCCAATACAGCCAATCTAAAAATTTTTATCATGGAAAACAGCTCTGCTCCTGGCAGTTACTTCTCCACGAAGAGTCTCAGAGCTACAGGCATTAATGGCAGTGGAACCTTTTATAATTTTTCATCAGGACAGGGTTTCTTTGAGGACAAACCCTACCTTTATGCCAAAGGTGTTATCTAATGTGGCTCTTAACCAAACCATCCATTTGCCAACTTTTTATCCAAACCCCCAGAATAAAGGGGAGAAACTTCTGCACTCTTTGGACATACACAGGCAGCTATGCTTCTACTTGGACAAAACAAAAGCTTTCAGGAAAACTGAGCAACTGTTTGTAGCATATGCTGCAGGATCACAGAGCAAGGCTATCTCAAAGCAGACTATCTCCAAATGGATAGGACACTGTATTCATTACTGTTACACACAGCATGGAAAATCAGTCCCTAATAACATTAGGCCACATTCCACCAGGGCAACAGCCACTTCAACAGCCTTTCTCAGAGGAGTACCTACCAAGGAAATTTTGGGGGCTGCAACTTGGAGTTCAGTGCACACCTTTACCAAGCATTACCACTTGCCTGTTTACTCTAAATCCAGAGCAGGATTTGCAGGGCCTCATAGCCAATCCTAACTCTTTATAGACCAGCCACCCAACCTTAAGTTCATAGGTTCATAGGTTGATACAAGGCTATTGGCCCTAGGGCCTATACAAGCTTAGCCATAACAATTCCCTGGATATTTCTTCTCACAGTATTTACTACCCTGGACCCCTGTCTAGCAGACGTGATCCCCGGGGTGAATTTCCTATCTCCTATCCAATCGTCAAGGTTCCTTTTGAAGAGGGCCAAGGAGGCATTCTGCTTGGCATGTATGGGCAGTCTATTCCAGCATATGGAATAGCTTTGGGATTCTACCCAAGTGTAATGACTGCAGCAGTGTAATACGATGAACATAGTACAGTTTTGTACCTACCATAAATGTAGATGTTCGAGTGTTCACACTGCTGCATTCCAGGTTACCCTCCCTCCATCCCCTCTGTTCTAGCTGGACTTATCTATACCTTTCTATCCTATACAACCTTTGTGGTGTATTTGCTTGTAACTGAAGGTATTGTTTTTATTTTATATATATATATTTTTATTAGCAATATGTATTGCCTACCTATTTGGAGGCACCTGACATCTGGGGCAAGAAAAACTGAAGAAAATGGTGTCAGATGCATCTTATATACCCCTGGTGCACTGACATCAGGGAAGAAGCGACAGCAACCGACGCCGGACCAAGACTTTGGAACTCTGGCCGACTGCGGGACCGCCTGACGGCAGGATAACCCAAGTGTAATGACTGCAGCAGTGTGAACACTCGAACATCTACATTTATGGTAGGTACAAAACTACTTTTTTCACCCTTTGAGTTGCTGTATAGGCATAGGGTGAGGGGACCTCGAGATTTGATTGGCGACGAGTGAGAGGGTGAGTGTGAATCCCACAAGGAGTCTATTGTGGCATATGTCCTAAACCTCAGGACAAGGCTTAGGGAAATCATGGGCTTACCCCATGAGAACCTGGCAGAAGCTCAACAGCAGAAAAAGGTCTGGTATGACAGAAATACTTGAGCTAGAGATTATGCTGTGGGGCAACAGGTTATGGTTCTCATTCCTGTCAGGCATAATTAGCTTGAGGCAGTTTGGGAGGGACCCTTCAAAGTGGTAAGGAGGGTCAATGATGTTAACTACATGGTAGAATTGCTAGGCAGGAGGCAGGGGCACAAATTATACCATGTTAACATGATGAAACCTTACCATGTTAGAGAGCCCCTTGTGCTGAGTATTTACAGTGGATGGCTGGAAGAATCTGAGGGGGATCTGGTGACCGATCTCAGTGAGGCTTGGACGGACACCTCAGTGGAAGGGGTAGAAATGTCCCAGCAGTTATCCCTTACCCAAGTTCAAGAACTCTGAGCAGTGTTACAGGAATTTGGGGTCATGTTCACTGGGAATCCAGGGTGTACCCACCTGGTGCAGCACCATGCAGATACAGGACCCTAAAGGCCTATAAAGCCGGCCCCTTATAGGGTACCTGAGAGAGTCAAACAGACTCTGAGGGAAGAGATACAGAAAATGTTGGAACTAGGGATAATCCAGGAGTCCAGCTGTCCCTGGGCCTCCCCAGTGGTGCTGGTACCAATGAAGCATGGCAGCATCGGGTTCTGTGTGGACTCCAGGAAATTAAATAGTCACACAGACTCACATACTTACCCCATGCCTAGGACAGATGAAACACAAGAGCAGCTGGGTGGGGCTAAGTATCTTACCACTATTGGTCTTACCAAGGGCTACTGGCAGGTGCCCTTGCCTCCCAATGCTAGAGAGAGGCCAGCCTTTGTGATCTCTTTTGGCTTGTATAAGTTCACGAAGAGACTCTTTGGGATGAAAAATGCTCCAGCGACTTTCCAGAGGCTGGTAGATCGTATCCTAGCAGGAGCAGATTTTGCATTTGCTTATCTGGATGATATTGCCATCTACAGCCCTTCCTGACAAGAGCACCTTCAGCATGTCAGGGAGGTGCTGAGCAGACTGCAGAGGGTAGGATTGACCATTAAGCCCAGTAAGTGTTAGGTGGGCATGGCAGAGGTCTTCTACCTGGGACGTAGAGTGGGGAGTGGTAAGGTCAAACCAGAACCTGCCAAAGTGGAAGCCATTCAGGCATGGCCTATCCCTTTCACCAAAAAGCAGGTGAGGGTGTTCTTAGGGATTGCATGGTACTACACAAAGTTTGTCCCCAATTATAGTACCATAGCTGCTCCCCTTACAGACCTGACAAGGAAAAACAGGCCAGATAAGGTAGTGTGGACCCCAGCATAAGAGCAGGCATTCCAGAAGTTTAAAGGAGCTTTGGGAGGACCCCCTGTGTTAGCCAGTCCAGATTACAGCAAAGGATTTCTTGCGCAGGTGGATGCTTCAAACTATGAAGTGCGGGCTGTAGTCAGCCAGGTTTCCTCAGAGGAAGGAGAGCATCTAGTGGTATGTTTTAGCCATAGGCTTCAACCTAGGGAAAATGCTATGCAGCTGTAGGAAAAGGAATATGTAGCCATAGTGTGGGCACCGCTGAAACTTTAGCCCTATCTGTATGGAAGGAAATTCACTGTAGTTACAGACTACAATCCCTTAACATGGCTACATTGAGCCAGCCAGCAAAATCCCAAGTTACTGTGGTGGAGCTGAGGGCTGCAGGCATATGATAGGAAAGTGTAGCACTGTACTGGGGTCAGCAGTGCCAAGGTAGCTGAGATCTCAAGACAGGGAATGGGGTAATGTATTCCCAGATAGGCTCAACCCTCTCAAGCAACATTTCTCAAGAGGCACTTGAAAAACTAGCTTGAGTCTTTGAATGTGGAAGAAGTGTGACAAATGGAGATACTGCCAGCACAGCTATCAATTATACGTCATTTGTGAATATCAACATAAATTGTGTATGATGCTTGTGTTACAAATGTATTGGAATTGTAAATCATGTGTTTATCAAACTAGGTTTGTACAGACATGTGTGTTGAAAAGGGCATTTGCAAAATATTTGTGTTAAAATGGATCCACAGTGTGCTCTACTGGAAAAGAACAGAAATGTACATGCACTATTGTAACTGTTTAAATGTATATATTTTAACAGTGGAAACTGGGATACAGGAGTTTAACCCCAGTCTAGTAAAGTTTAGAAAAACAACTGAAATTAAATTACTTTATGGCTAGGCCATAAAAAGATGGTTTCTTTCAGTTTCAGTGCAGCAAGGAGACACAATGTCTAAAATTAGGGAGCTTTCTTTATTGTCTCAAGGGGAAATAATTACTAGTCTTGAAATGTGAATGAATGTAATTGTTTTATGACTTCCAGTATCTGCCAAAGATCTGAGGTATATGTATTTTCACAGGTAGATGGTAAATACTGCCAGATTCTAGCAGTGTGTGTGTGTGTGTGTGTGTGTGTGTGTGTGTGTGTGTGTGTGTGTGTGTGTGTGTGTGTGTGTGTATGTGTGTGTAATTCAATTCTCAAAGAGTGTGTGTGTCAGCTACTTGAGAAGGGACACGAAGCAATGGTTGGACAGAGAGAGTGCTGGAGATCTTGGCTTGGCCACTCAGCTGAGATCTCAACTCAGTAGCTGTGCCAGTGGGGAGTCTTAGTGAGGATCTGGAGAAAGAAGGAGAAACCAGCCCCGGACTGACTGTCATCTCTGTGTGCTCTTAGGGGAAATTGCACTTGATGCAGAGAGCTGCATCTGGAAATACTCTGTGTGTACCTGTGATCCTTCCAGTGTATGACCCCCACTGTTGCCAGTGGTGAGGATTGAGGCTCCTTGATTACTGGTCCAGTGATGGGTCATCACAACCACCAACAACCACTTGATAAAAACAAGGATAATTTAATAGACATTTAAAACTTAGCATTTTCGTCCCATGCTCATAATGGGCTTCATCAGAGTTAAAACAATTCACTTGGGCAGGGTTTATATAACATCAATCCAAATCCACCCTCTCATAAAAAAATAATTAACAGTGAACCAGCAGTAAAATACTTTATTTAATATACAAAAAATGTAAACTATTATTAAAAAACACATACATTTTAAACTAAGCCCTACCACCTAAGCATATTTTGTCAAATATCACATTACAAGAACTCCTTAAATAAGTATTAATATATATAATAACTGAGAATGTATAAAAGAGTATTGTATGTATCCAATGAACAAACGCAAAAGATAATCCTAACAACTAAGTGCTTTAATTTTCAAAAAGCTGCTCATAGAACATGATCATTTATCCCTCTGGGCCCGTGCATTAATTCTGAATTACCATTCTTCTTTAATTTCCTATTGAATTTTTAAAGGACCCCCTCTCTGGTTATAACCAATATTGTTGAGTATGAAAATAATGATTGCATGCCCCTCATTATTCTGGATATGTCCCCGGTGTGCATTCTTTTGATCTTGTTTTTCATGTCCCTTAAATGTTCATATATCCTTTCTTTAATAGCTCCTTCTGTTTTTTTTCTATGTAAAATGAATTACATGTCTTGCATAGGGTAGCATTTACTACCATTTTGGCATCATAGTTACCTTTCCTAGGGCACCTGACACTCCCAAGTCCACAAACGTAAATACTTTTGCCTTCCATTTTTGAAGAACACTGGACACATCGCCCACATTTAAAGATACCTGTATGCTGTGCTGTATTCATTCGGATATCACCACTGTGTTCTAGAAGTTTTTTTTTATATGCCAGTCTCTCTTATAAATGACCATGGGTACTTTTCCGATTTTACTCATATCCATCCCTTCTATATTGAAGATCTTCCATTTGTCGTATAAAATATGTCTTATGGCCTCTGCAGCACTACTATAAGGAATAATGCAACCGCCCCTAAAATGGTTATCAGTGTGTTTTTCTGTCAACATTCCAAAACATCCCATCCCTAGTAATGGCTCATAAACCCCTTTTGTCTTTTTTTTCATAGACTTCAATAAGTACCTGTTCCAAGAAATGCGTGGAGTAACCCGTTAACTAACATTGTTCTCTATTTTTCTCCTTCTTCAAAGAACATCTGTAATGAAGAGATCATTCTCACCAATCTGACCATTTGTCCCTTAACTAAGGCTATCCGTGTCATTATTGATCACAGATGGGTTACTGATCTGACCTCGGATCCGAGCCGGCAAATTGAGCGGCAGCTCCTGAGCTCAAGCTCCTCCCTTATCTTCCCTTCCTACTTCCCATAATCCTCAGACCTCGTTTGCCGCAGTCGTGAATGATTGGTTCCTGAGCCCGGGCAAGCCTTTGGATAAGTATTGACTTTTTTAAGGGTTTTTTTTTTCTCCCTTTCTGTCTTAGTTTATGGTTAACTGTATCCTTAATAGTTTGTTGTAGTTTTTGTAGTGTAGTTTTACAGTCAGGCTTCCTCCGTCCCTCTAGTTGGTCTCTGACGTTAGGTCCCTTCCTGCCCTTTTTTTCTTCCCCTCTATTTCTTTTCTTGTGAAGTGTGTATGTGATGTGCTTGTGTGTTTTAGGGATGGCAGAGAAGCCCGTGGGCTTCAAACACTGCTCCTCATTTGGTCACAAGTTAGCCCCCACAGACATGCATGAGGGGTGTATCTACTGTGTGGAAGATCCTCATTTAGAGGTTGAGTGTGGCATTTGTGCTGGATTCAACCTTCGGACTCTCCTAGATCGTAGAAACAAGCTTCATCTAATGGGCTTAGCATCAGGGGGTCGCTTAGTTTTGGGTTCTCCTCGAAGGCATCCCCGGATCCAAAGAGGAAGCATGTTTTTCCAAGTATCACTATTCTAAGTGGCCCAGGCTCTCAGATCCAAGTGCTGTGGATCCAAGTCCAGCCTCGGGGGCTTTGGCTCCAGCTGCTTCGGCTCCGAGAGCATCAGCTCCTACACCTGCTGTGAACCCTCCAGGACTGGCAGGGTCTCGGATCCAACCGAAAGGACCAAGTCACCATCTTTGTCGGATCTGATGGGTCTTTGGCAGTCCGGCCCGGATCCGCCAATTCTGTCCTCTGCTCTGGCCCAGTCAACTATCTTGGCGCCGACCGAGACCATTATTGTGGTAGACTTCCCAGTTAGATCCTGGTCCTCTGATCTGAAGAGGCCAAGCACATCCTCTTACAGGGACCGTAGACTGTCCACCCACTCCCATCACGCTTCAGTTTCATCTAGGTCCACCAGAAGTTTGCTTCCCTCAGATATGGACCAAATGATGAGGAGTTTCGTCAAAGCCCAAATGGAACTGGGCTTACTCCCTTTCCCTGGCCATATATCTGGGGTCCCACTCACACCCCTGTGCTTCTCTCTCCCTCGACTGACTCATGAGAGCTTTGTTCCCCAATTTCAGGGCTCATTGAATGAGTGGCAGTTGGCATTGGGGAGCACCCCTTGCCCCCACGCCACGTGGGTCCATGGTGGGGCCAGCTTATCTTGCCTCGGGGTTTGCTTTATCTCATGCCCTAAATGTCCACCCAGGCCACTGGGGGTTGGGTTCAGGTCCAGAGTTTTCGGATCGATCTCTCCCCTTAGGGGCTTCGGTCTAGGACAGCTCGGGACCGATATTGTCTGGGGGCTGTGGGCACTGAGCCGGGGCCCCCCTCCACCCCATGTGACTCTGCTGGCAGGGAGAGGGAGGAAGGGGCTTTGTCCAGTCATTCGGCCTATCAGGCAATACAGAAGACCATGTCTGGCTGGTCAGCTTCCTCGTCCTCAGCTCTGAACCCCATATTATCTGGTTCTGTTTTGGGTGGTGAGTCCTCATCTTTGGCCCAGAGTCAGCCACCCTGAGATCGCCTTCATAGGGGAGTTACCCCTCTTGGGGTCCCCTCCTCCTTCGAGTTGGACTCCTTCCAACCCCATCCTCCGAGGAGTCCGTGTTCCTGAAGGCATTCGGGGGGGGGCCCCATCTGCCTCCTGGGTGTCCCCCATGCTGACAAGTTGGTCCAGCTCATGGCCAGCAGGGCTTGGAAGGAGCCAGGCACAGTGGAACCAGTGCCAAAAAGAGCAGACAAATTCCTCAGACCCCCTAATGAGATGCCCTTCTGGGGCAAAGGCATACAGGTGGATGCTATTGTGGTTGCCGTGGCCACCAAGAAGGAGCTTACGGAACAGAGCTCCTCGGTTCATCTCCCTAACAGAGAGTCTAGGGCGATAGACTAATTCGGGAAGCGCATTTATGCCTCAGCCACGTTTGGACTGAGGACAGCTAACTACATGACCCATTTCACCCAGCTGCAAAGGGACTTGGTATCAGAGCTCTCCAAGTCCCTTTCAGAGTTATTATCTCTGGAGAGCTTGAAGACGATTTCTCCAAAGCTCACAACTCTCACCTCCCTAGCCAGTGCTTCGATGAAGTTGCTCTCAAACTCGGTAGAGGCCACCTCTCGGGCTGCGGGTATAGGCATTGTCACAAGGCATCAAGCCTGGCTTTGCCTATGCAGATTTGCAGACAACTTCAAGGTGGCCTTCACTAACACCCCTTTTGATGGGTCCACCCTCTTTGGGCACTCAATCAAAGAGAATTTGACCCACAGCGAGCAGAAAGGTAAGACATTGTCGGTGGTCAGGATCAAGTTTGCTACTCCCTAACAGTCCTTTTCTAAAACTCAATGGGTCAGTAAGAAACTGTGGATCTGAAGTAGGAGATTAATTTGTCAGCAACCTGTGGGTATGGATCCGATATCGGATCCGAACCGGCATGGTTTATCCAGCAATGGATCCGAGCTCCTAGCTCCTCCCCTCACCCATAATGCCCTGCTCTCCCTACATGACCTCAGATCTAGTTTGCCGCGTTCATGGTGACAGCTTGATCTTTGAGCTCCTTCAGCTAAGTGAAAATTTAGTATATTTACTAAGGGTTTTTTGGTTTAAAAATAGTTCCTTTGTGTGAAAGTTTTAGGTTTCCCACCCATTTAAACTATTTTTGGTTAAATTACTTAATTTTTTTGTAATTCCCTCCCCTCGCTGGTAGCGTAGTGTGTGCATGGTTTCTTTGGGGCCTTTACTGTGTTGTTAACTTGTTAATTTTTAACTTGTTAATTTTCTTTTGTTAAAAAAAAAAAAAAAAAAAAAAATGTCTGAGGTCCCTAAGGCGATATTTTCAAAGTGCTCCAAGTGTGGCCATAAGCTGTCCCCTGCGGATGGCCACACTCGTTGCATTCGATGCCTTGTGGTTGAACACCTCACTTCTGGATGTTCTATCTGTGCAGGGTTCAACCCCAGGGCATTGAAGGAGCGGAGGTCGAAGCTGGTCTTGACTGGACTTTTACCCCCGGACTTGGCTTCGGCCTCCGCCCCGTTGATAGTTACCGCTCCTGCGGTACCTGCCCTACCTGCTCCCGCTCCTCCTCCCGGGACTCAAACTCCCTCTACGGGTTCGGAGGACAGGGAAGCTAGGAAGAAGGACCGGAGAGAGAAGCACCACAAGCGGTGGGCCGAGACCTCCGTCTCGGCCCCGCTGGCTAAGCGGGCTTCTCCTCTGGCCTCTCTAGCTGCTGGTTCTCCTCCTCCTCGGCTCCGGTCCCCAAACTTTTCACCGGGACCTGAGGAGGAGGAGACCCGACCTCCTTCGAGGCTATCGAGGCAGTATTCAAGGCCTACCTCGGTAGCCTCTTCGAGGTCGACCTATAGTCTTTCTGACGCCGATCTGGACCGGATGATGCGAAGGTTCATCCAGGCCCAGATGCAGATGGGAGTGCTCCTGCCCCCCCCCCCGGGGGGGAGCTCGACCCCTTTTTTCAAGCCCATAGCTCCTTCTCCGACCCGCTACCCGGGTTCGGAGCACTCGGAGCCGGGCAGCTTTGGAGCCGGGGGTGGGTCAGCTCCGATAGTACTGGCTACTTCGGATCCGACCCTGCCCTCGAGTGTGTCGGATCCGACCTCCCGGAGCCTTGGCCCGAGTTTCGGATCCAAGGGACTCAGTGTGCCTTCGGCGCCGTCCGTGTCGGAGCGCACTGGTCCCTCAGATCCGAAGGGCTCGGCGCCGGCTCCGATCCACTCCTCGGATCCGAGGGGGAGCCGACTGTCGGATCCTTTGGTCGAGGCCGGCTCCCCTTCGGCTTTTGATGTAGTGGAGAGGGCTCTGTTGAGGGCTTCCGGACCCCCGGCACTTGCTTTGGCTCCGTCCCGCACTCCATCTGCTCTGGGTCAGGCTTCCATCACCCGGCCACTGGGACAGCCCGTTTCAATGCCCCAAGCAGTTCCTGCGGAACTAGACACTGCTTGCGAGGGCTTCTCGGACAACCCCCCCCCGAGGAGGCACCTTGCAAGCACATGTGTAAAAGGAGGCACATAGACTCCCCCGAGTCTTTAACGGAAGACACGGACTTGGAGGAAGGGGAAGGCTCTCCAAGATCACCCCCCGAGGATGTCTCCTTTGGAGACATCATGGAAATGCTTCGTATAAGGGGTGGGTGGTCTGCCCCAAAGTCTTCTTCGGATGAGTCCGTGTTCTTGGAGGCATTCGAAGCGGGCCCGTCTACCTCTTGGGTGTCCCCTCCTGCCAACCCCCTGGTGGACCTTATTACCACCAGGGCGTGGAAGGTACCGGACACCGTGGAGCCAATCCCCAAAAGGCCAGACAGGATTCTCAGCCCCCCCTGCTGACCATGCCCACTGGAGTAAGGGTCCACCGGTAGATGCCATGCTGACGGCAGCAGCCACCAAGAGGGAACTCGCCCAGGAGAGTCCCTCAGTCCATCCTCCGAGCAAGGAGTCTTGGATGATGGACCGCTTGGGGAAGCGAATGTTTAGTTCAGCGACCTTCTCACTGAGTGCGCTCAACTATCTGGCACATGTTATTAGGATGCAGCGCAATCTTATCAAAGAATACGCTGCACCCCCCCCCCCCCAGAGTCCATGTCAGAGGAGGACAAACTTTTGCACTCCACCCGTATGGCCACTCTTCGGTCAGTGACAAATTCCTCTATGCGGTTGCTTTCCCATGCTACTGAGGGAGCCGCTAGAGCTGCAGGAGTAGGCCTAGTCACGAGATGCCAGGCCTGGCTCCGCCATTGCGATTTCACAGAGCCCTTCAAGGCGTCTTTCGCGAATGCCCCCTTTGATGGTTCTGCCCTTTTTGGCAAGACGGTTCGCGACACCTTGGTCCAGAGTGAGAAGGACGGGAAGACACTGTCTGCCGTTGGAGTCCGCTTCTCTGTGCCCCAGAGGTCCTACTCTAGGAACCAAAAGGGCCAGAAGAAGATGTGGTTCCGGAAGTCGCAGCAATCCCAACCCGGTCCGGACAACCAGTCCTTCCGTGGCAGAGGAGGACAGGGCGGACGCCACCCTAGGGGCAGAGGGGCTCCCAGGAATTTCGGGTCCAGAGAACCTTTCTCTGAGCGGCCCGCGCAGCAACCCTGAGGGGTTGCCCGACTGCTCCACTCTGGAGGCAGTCGGGGGACGTTTTTCGGAGCACCTAGTGGCATGGGAGTCCATAACAACAGACCGCTGGGTCCTCCGTATTATATCCAGAGGATACAAAATTCCCCTTCTCCACGTCCCAAAACCAAAATCCCTCCCCGACATTCCACCCGATCAGAGGGAGGCCGCTTCAGCAGAAATTGGCTATCTGCTGAGGAAAAGAGCCATCCAGCCCGTCCCCCCAGATCAGATTGGATCAGGGTTCTACTCCAGGTTCTTTTTAGTGCCAAAAAAGATGGGGGACCTAAGACCCATTCTAGATCTGTCCCTATTAAACCTGTCAGTTCCCAAAGAGAAGTTCCGGATGTTCACTTTACAGTCTATCCTCCCCCTTCTGGGAGAGAATCACTGGATGTGCTCGATAGACCTCAAGGATGCGTACTACCACATACTAATGGACAGACGGTCCAGGAGGTTTCTTCGCTTCCGGCTGGAGCCAGTCATTACCAGTTCAGGGTCCTTCCCTTTGGTCTCACCACAGCCCCCAGGGTGTTCACCAAAGTATTAGCAGTAGTTGCGGCCCACCTGAGGCTTCAGGGGGTGCAGGTCTTTCCGTACCTGGACGACTGGCTTCTCACCGCTCCAACAAGGCATCTACTATCCCTGACAAGAGATTCTTTTCTTCAGCTAGCCCCCTGGCTAGGTATCACGATAAACGTAGGAAAGTCCAACCTGGCCCCTACTCAATTGACAGATTTCATAGGTGCCAGGTTAGACACAAGGAAGTTAAGAGCCTTCCTCACAACCGACAGAATTCGGAATCTACGACTCTAGGTGCGGGCCATCCTCCACTCAAGCTCAGTTCCGGCGGAATTGGTCCTGAGGGCACTAGGATCCATGGCGGCAGGGATTTCTCTTCTCCTGCCCGCCAGGTTGAACATGCGAGTACTTCAGTGGACGCTTCAAGTACAATGGTCTTATTTTTCTCTCCCCCTGCATCACCCCATTGCAATCAGCAAGACTTGCAAGCGGTCTCTTTTGTGGTGGCTCCATTCAGAGGACCTCCAAGGAGGCCGCCCCTTTTGTGCATCTCCCCCACTTGCCACAGTGACCACGGACGTATCTCGCCTCGGGTGGGGGGGGGCATTTTGCGGGACGGACGGTCCAAGGCACGTGGAACGACTTAGAGACCTCCCTGCATATCAGTGTTCTCGAGATGAGGGCCATGCTCTTGGCGTTGCATGCACTTCAGGCCTTTCTTCCCCTAGGAACAATTGCGATTCAGTCAGACAACATGTCAGTGGTTTGGTACATCAACAAACAGGGGGGAACCAGGTCTTACCCTTTATGTCGGGAAGCCATGAGAGTGTGGGAATGGGCGATCTCTACCAACCGCTTTCTCATTGCAACGCACATTCCGGGTCGGTCCAACATCTTTGCGGACAAGCTCAGTCGCACCATTCTCTCCCCGTACGAGTGGTTTCTCAATGCTCAAGTAGCGAAACGTATCTTCGCACGGTGGGGAACTCCTTGTTGCGATCTCTTTGCTTCTCCCTTAAACACCAAGTGCAGCAGTTTTTTCGCTCTAATCCCTCCTCTAGGGGATTCCTCGAGAGATGGTCTGGTGCATGCCTGGCCTCCCGGTCTTCTTTACTCATACCCCCCTCTGCCTCTGATGCTCCAGGTTCTTCAGAAAGCCTCTCGATTGGGGTGCAGAATGATCCTCATAGCCCCATTCTGGCCGTGGCAGATCTGGTTCCCTTACCTAAGGTCTCACTCAGTGAATCCACCTTGGATTCTAGATCCCATTCCGGATCTGATAGCACACCCATCGAACCTACCATCTCCGAACCTGGACAACCTGAAGCTGACTGCTTGGCTGCTCCAGTTCCACTCCTAATCAGGACTCCCGGAATTTCGTCTCCCGTTAAGGCCATTCTGGTAGCGGCGCATAAACCCTCTACCAGAAAAACTTACCGCAGCAAATGGAAGCGATTCTCCATTTGGGCGGAGCGGCAAGGCCTAGATCCCTTTACGACTCCTCTTCCCATGGTTCTAGACTTCTTTACCACTCTTTTTAATGATGGTGCCAGTAGTTCCACGGTCAAAGTTCAGCTAGCAGCCATTTGTCATTATCATGTTGGTCATGACTCTGGGCCTCTTATGTCTGCCAAGTTATGTAAAATCTTCTTAAAAGGCACTTTTCTGCTTAGACCTCCTGTCAAGCAGGCGGTTCCACCATGGGATCTTTCCTTGGTTCTTCAGGCCTTGACCGCTCCCCCCTTCGAGCCTGCGGCCACAGTAGATCTAAAATTCTTATCTCTTAAGACTGCATTTTTAGTAGCCATTACTTCAGCCAAAAGAGTTTCGGAACTTCAAGCCCTTTCCATGAAGCCGCCTTACTTGATCTTCCATCCGGACCATGTGTACCTCAGGATCAATCCCTCGTTTCTACATAAGGTAGCTTCGGAAGCAAACATTAATCAGTCCATCAACCTTCCCGTTTTCTTTCCTAATTATCAGAACAAAGGTGAGTACAAGCTGCATTCATTGGATGTTCACAGGCAGCTTCGTTTTTACCTTAACAGGACAGCTGGTCACAGGCAATCCGACCAATTGTTCATTTCCTTTGCCAAATTCAATCTGGGTAAACCAATTTCCAAAGTCTCCTTGTCACGATGGATTTCCCAGTGTATTCTTTTAGCTTACCAAGCTTCTGAGAGAAAGAACTGCTGTCTCCAACACTGTGTCGAGAACCATCCGTATAAATTCCAGTCTTTGACAAGGGAGGCCCGCACCGGACGGAGTCCATGCTCATTCAACCCGGTCTGTTTCTACCTCAGCAGCCTTTAAGGCTAGGATTCCTCTGGATGACATTTGTTCAGCGGCCACTTGGGCTTCATCTCATACTTTTATTTCTCATTACAAGCTGGATATCACGTCTAGAGGTAGAGCATCCTTTGGCTCCGCAGTGCTCTGGAATATCCTTCCATGACGGCCGCCCAAGATTCAGGTAGCTGGGGACTCTGTCCCACAGGTTGCTGACAAATGAATCTCCTACTTCAGATTTAGAAGTTATGTACTTACCATAACGTTCCATCTGAGTAGGTGTATTCATTTGTCTGCAACCATCCCGCCCTCCTATCCCCCTGGCCTTGTCAGTTTCCTGCATAGAATGTGTTACCCTTTGATTAGGGTATTTTGGTACAGGGCAAACTCGATCTGAGGTCATGTAGGGAGAGCAGGGCATTATGGGTGAGGTGAGGAGCTAGGATCTCGGATCCATAGCTGGATAAACCATGCCGGTTCGGATCCGATATCGGATACATACCCACAGGTTGCAGACAAATGAATACACCTACTCAGATGGAACGTTATGGTAAGTACATAACTTCTAATTCCACAAGTCACAGTCTTCCCTCCAGGATGTTCCACAATATCTCTCTTCTTCAGCCTGGGCGAGGGGGTTTGATAGCAGGAGCCACCCGAGAGGCCGAAGGGGTCCGCAGAATCAGCGATTCCAAGAGCCTTTCTCAGAAAAGCCCCAGCAGCACCCCTGAAGTGCTGTCCAACTGCCCTACCCTGGAGACAGTCGGGGGCTGGATATCCCTGCACCAACTGGCCTGGGCCACTATCATCTTGGACTGGTGGGTGCTCAACATTGTATCCAGGGGTTATGTCATCCCATTCGATTCCCCACCACTGCCACAAAGGTCACTCCTGGATGTTCCACCCTGCCAAAGGGAGTTGGCTCTCGTAGACGTCCACAACCTCCTTCAAAAAAGAGCCATCCAAAAGGTCCCAACAGGACAGCTAGGATCCAGAACTTACTCTGACTTCTTTTTAATGCCAAAACAAACAGGGGACCTGTGTCCCATCCTGGACGTCAGTCATCTAAATCTGTCAGTCCAGAAGTTGAAGTTCTGGATGGTCATTGTTCAGTCCATTTTGCCGCTTCTGTGCAAGGATGACTGGATGTGCTTCATAGATCTCAAGGACATGTACTATCACATCAAAATAGACAGACACTCCAGGAGATTTCTGCACTTCCGGCTAGGGGCCAGTCACTATCAGTTCAGGGCCCTGTCCTTTGGTCTCACCTCAGCCCCCCCCCGGGTGTTCACCAAATGTATGGCAGTAGTTGCAGCCCATCTCCGGCTGCAGGGATTTCAGGTCTTTCTGTACCTGGACAATTGGCTCCTTATGGGTTCCACAAAGCATCATCTTCTTCAAGCCGTGGACTTCACCCTGACCCTTTTTCAAGACCTAGGGATTACGTTGAATTTTCTGAAGTCACACCTTTCCCCCTGTCAAAGACTGGAATTTATACGGATGGTTCTCGACACAGTGTTGGAGACAGCAGTTCTTTCTCTCAGCAGAGTGGCCACCATCCAACGACAGGTCCGCTCCATTTTAAAACAGGACGGAGTCCCAGCCCATCTCGTTCTTCAGGTTCTAGGGTCGATGGCTGTGTCCATCCAATTGGTTCCCATGACCAGACTCCACATGCGGGTGCTCCGGTGGACTCTGGCAGTACAGTGGTCTCCTTGTCTTCATCCGATGTCTCACATGATCAGTATTTCCAGGGTATGCAAGCAGCACCTATCTTGTTGGGTTCAGACCCAGGATCTCTTGTTAGGGAGACCCTTTTGCCTTCCTCTGTCCCAAGCCACAATGAACACGGACACCTCCCTGTTGGGGTGGGGGCATTTCCAGGGAAGTATGGTCCAAGGCACGTGGACTCCGTTAGAGAACAAGTTATACATGAATGTCCTCGAGATGAGAGCAGTCCTCCTGATGTTGCAAGCCTTCCAGGACTTACTCCCTCTTGGGACGGTAACTGTTCAGATAGACAACATGGCAGTAGTCTGGTATGTCAACAAACAAGGGGGAATATGATCTTACCCTCTGTGCAGAGAGCCATGAGAGTTTGGGAATGGGTGATACCCTCAGGCCACTTTCTTCTTGCAATGCACATGCCCAACAACTCCAGCGTTCTTTCAGACAAGCTGAGCAGGACTATCCTGAGTCCACATGAGTGATCATTGAATCAGTAGGTGGCGAACCGCATCTTCAGCAGATAGGGATCCCCATGCTGTGACCTATTTGCATCTCGGGGCAATCACAAGTGTAGCACCTTTTTTGCCCTGATCCCTCATCCAGGGGAGTCCCCCAGGGACACTCTGACTCATGATTGGCCGCCGGGTCTCCTACATGCTTATCCTCCAATCTCCTTGATTCCCAAAGTTCTGCAGAAAGTACGGCGCCTGAAGGCTCAACTTATCCTCGTTGCCCCCTTTTGGCTTCGGCAGACATGGTTCTCCCTTCTTTGGTCTCATCTGAAATATCCGCCTTGAATATTAGATCCAGCTCCGGATCTTATTTCCCATGCAGGGAGGGGTTCCCCCACCCAACATGGAGTCCAAACCAAGTTAACTTCCCTGGTGAAGGATATTATTTTGGCTTCTCAGAAGCCTTCTACCAAGAAAGTCTACCTCAGCAAATGGAAGAGGTTTTCTATTAGGGCTCACCAGAGGGACATAGATCCATTTCTGGCCCCCATGTCAGCTATCTTGTCCTTCTTGTCTTGCCTTTTTCACCAGGGGGCGAGTTTTTCTATGATAAAGCTTCAATTAGTGGCGATATATAACTTCTATCTGGACATTAGTCCGGTCTTTTCTTCTAGATTATCTAAAGCATTCCTAAAAGGGGTTCTCTTACTTCGCCCCCCCTTGAAGGACCCTTCCCCTCTGTGGGATCTTTGCTTGGTACTGCAGTCTTTGACCCTTCCCCCTTTCGAGCCTGCGGCAACATGTGATATCAAGTTCTTGCCATGGAAGACAGCCCTTTTAGTTGCTATTACTTCCGCCAAGAGGGTTTCTGAATTGCAAGCCCTTTGTATTCAGCCCCCTTTTATGGTTTCCCTTAGAACCAATCCTTCTTTTGTCCTCAAGGTGGCTTCGGAAAGTAACCTGAATCAGTGTATACAGCTTCCAGTCTTTTTCCCCAATTATGCCAACATAGGTGAGTATCAGCTGCATTGCCTGGATGTGCATAGACAGCTGCATTTCTGTCTAAGCAGGACTGAAAATTTTCAAAAGTCTGACCAACTGTTTGTAGCATTTTCTCTGGCCAGGATAGGGAAGGCCATATCAAAAGTCTCCCTTTCTTGTTTGATTGTTTCCTGCATAGGGCATATCTATCAGCTTAACAACAAAGATCTTCCCAGATCTCTCAAGGCCCACTCTACTAGGTCTGAGGCTACTTCCTCTGCGTTTTTGGCCGAGACATCATTGGATGACATTTGTGCTGTGGCCACTTGGTCGAGTCCTCATACTTTTGTGAAGCACTATAAGTTGGATCTGGTGTCTAGGGGTAGGGTATCCTTTGGTTCTGCTGTGCTCCGGCATTTCCTTCCTTGAGGCCTCCCAGGATTTTGGGTAGCTGGGACTCTGACTCATCTGTGTTGATAATGACACGGGTAGCATCATATAAAGAGTTATACACTCACCATAACTTGGCATCTGTGCTGTCCAATGTCATTATTCATCACGTTCCCACCCTTGGTTTCACTCCTTCTAGTGGCCAAGGGAAGCTTGGGGGTGTTGTGTGGGCTGGTGATCCGTGTTTTCTGAATAATCTAGGTCCCTTTAAGGGACAGATGTTCTTCATGTTTCACTATTGCAGTCATCACATTTGGGTTATCCCTGCCAGGGTAGCCTTTTGCCAGCCCAAATACCAGAGGCTTAGTATTTCTGCGTCGGTTGCTGTCACTTCAGGACTGATGTCAGGTCATCAGCTGATGCCATTAAATCAGTCTTTCTTGCTGCGGAGCCTGAAGCAGAAGCAGTTTACATGAGTGTCGGTCGGCCGCAACCTGAGTTTTGTCTTCTGAATTTAAGCTGAACGATGACGTCCCCAACTGTCGCTTCTGTGTTTTGTTCACCACCAGAACTATACGGCGTCAGACCCTTATTATAGCTAGATATTTTTGCTTACAGTCCTCGAATTCCAATATGGCTTCGGTAAGCCATCCGACAGCAGATGTTTCGAGAAAACATAAAGATAAAGACAGAGACAGACCGCACAGGTCCAAACCTACCGACGACACTTCCGTTAAGCTAGTCGTCAGTTCTCCAGTCTTCAGTGAGGTGCTTTCACAGCCCCTGATGCCTGCTTCTGTGGAATCGCAGGCCCCTACTGAGACCCTTCCGGAGTCCGGTATGCAGTAAAACTCTTCTTCGACTAAGGATCCTGCGGTTTTCTCTCCCTTGGATGGGTCCGGATCCGCTGAGCAAGCACCGGCTTCTGAGGAAGTCCTTTGCACTACCAGTTCTCGACACAAACCAACGACTTCTTTTGCATCTACCGTTCTTTCGAAAACTACCGAGTTTCTTAGGCCCAGGGCACAAACCACACCCAAGAAACCGATGACTGAATCTTAGGCACCTGCTTCCTTGCCTCAGTCTCAAATGCTTAAAATGGTGTAAGACCTTATCATGCTGATCAGGGGTAGCCAAGCTACCCCTTCCAAAAGAAAAAGAGATCTGTCCCCTGTAGTTTTGTCTGAACAGGAGTCTGATGACTCTGATGCATCTGAATATGAAGGCATGCAACCCCTCCCTGCTTATGAGGATTCTGATGCAGTGGATTCCATTCTTTCAGCCTCTCCCCCAGAGGACTTTTGCTTTGGGGAAACCCTTCATACCTTAACTGAGCATTTCCAATGGGAAAGTCAGGACAACCCTCAGTCTAAAGAGACTCAGGGAATTCTTAGATCTTCCACAGCACCGACCCCTGGCCATTCTCCCAGTCCTGGATGTTGTGGAGGATGTTTTCCTGGAATCCATTTGACTCCTGACACCCTCCCTCCTGCACCCAAAAAACCAGGCAGGTATTACAGAGTCCCTGACTCACACAAATTTCTTTTTAAAAATCCAACTGCTGACATTGAGGTAATTTCTCAAGGGCCTAAAGGAATTAAATCAACCTGTGTTAAGAATCCCACCCCCTCAGATAGGGATTCCCGAGCACTAGACAGATGGGGTAAAAAAGTATACACCTCTGCTACTCTTGCTATCAGAGCACTAAATTGCCAGTTCCATATGCTAAAATTTCAGCAACATACCCTGGAACTCCTCAAACAAAAAATGTCTTCTTTTCGTGCTTGTGCAGAATCTAAAGAGTTACAAGAGCTAATACATTCTGCAAGTCAAGTAACTAAGCACACATTGCACAGTGGTTTTGATGCCCTAGAAGCTTCTTGCAGGGCAGCAGTCACCAGTTCTGTCCTCAGAAGGCATGCATGGCTTAAGGAACAGCCCTTGCCAAACCATGTTAAATCTAAATTGTTGGATGTCCCCTTGCACAAAGACAACTTATTTGGCACTAAGGCAGAAGAGGTCTTAAAAAAGATGGAAGAAAAAGCAAAATCTATGCAGACAGTTAAGGATTTCTTGCAGATCTAGCCACCCAGGTTCAGCAGGCATTGTCCCACCAAGCACTGGTCCTTTCCTGCTCCCACCAGGTCATTTCAGCCCAGACCCCATGGAAGCAGACCCCCCCCCCCCACCAGACAGCAGCCACAGGGAATGCAGAGATCTAAACAGTGGACTGCCTCCACTTCAAAAACAGGGAGTTCTAAGCCACCCCCTTATGGTAAGAACTCACAATGACTCTTCTCCCCCACCCCCTCCCTCTGCCCACCTTCACTTACCCTAGGAGGAAAACTCTCCTTTTACGCAAGCACCTGGGCCACCATTACCAGTGACTGCTGGGTTCTCAACACAGTGTCCCAGGGATACAAATTTTCTTTCCACACCCTTCCAACTCCAAAAGGATTCCTAGATCTCCCTCCAAACCAGTGGGCAGAGGTGCAAAAACAAGTCCTTTCCCTCCTCTTTATGAGGGCAGTAGAGCACATTCCTGCAGAACAGAAAGGTCAAGGTTTCTACTCCAGACTCTTTCTGGTACCTAGAAAATAGGGCACCTGGCACCCCATCCTCAATCTATCCATTCTAAACACCTTCCAGGCGATACCAAAATTCAAAATGCTCACCCTCCAGCAGCTGCTACCCACGCTCTCCAAGGATACTTTGGCTAGCCACCCTAGACCTAAAAGAGGCCTACCTCCACATTCCTATCAGGGAATCATGCAGGAAATATCTCTGTTTCAGGGCAGGATCTCTGCACTTTCAGTTCTCTGCACTTCCCTTTGGCTTATCTACTGCTCCCAAAGTTTTCACAAAATGTCTGGCTCCAGCCATTGCCTTTTGTAGACAAAGGAATATCCAGCCCATACTAATTCAGCCAGACAGCCAGGAAAAGCTGCTCAAGCACCTGGTCTTTGTAAAGTCCCTACTAATCTCCCTTAGGGTACACAATCAATGAAAAGATATCCAGACAGGTACCCACCCAGAGGATTATATTCCTGGGAGCAAGCCTGGACACAGCATCCCAGATGGCATTCCTTACACCAGAAAAGCAAACTTTCCTGACAGCCTACTATTCTTAACTAGCCACCAGACCCCAGTTATCTGCAAGGAAAATCCTCCAAGCTCTAGGGTTCATGGCATCTTGCATTCTACTCATTCCATATGCTAGACTGCATATGAGGAAACTTCAGTGGTACCTAAAAAGCCTTTGGTGTCCACACTCTCAAGACCTGGAGAATCTTATACCCATGATACCTTGCCTCAGAAAAGATTTTCTTTGGTGAGCAACAGCATGCTTCCACAACAAGGGGCTACAATTCTGACCACCCCCTGCCACCCAGACCCTCACCACAGATGCATCAGGCTATGCCTGGGGTGCACACCTGGATGGCAGATGCATACAGGGCCAATGGACCCCACAGCAAATCCATCTGCACATCGACCAAAAAGAGATGATAGCTGTCCAGCATGCCTTGACAGCTTTCAAGCACCTTCTCTCCCCAGGGGCTCTCCTGATCAAAACAGACAACACCACTGTGATGTGGTATATCAACAAGCAGGGAGGGACTCACTCCTACCCTCTATGCAGGCTGGCCATGACCATTTGGCACACAGCCTCTGCCATGCAACTCCACCTGTTAGCACAATTCCTACCAGGTTCTCAAAACTGTCTGACAGACAACTTAAGCAGAAATCTTCTGGACCCACACAAGTGGCAGCTCGACAAAAGAACCTTCACCCTAATAACTCAGAAATGGGGCATCCTGAAGATCCACCTCTTTGCCTCCCACACCAACCATCAGCTCAGCAACTTCTACACCAGGGAGCATCACTGCATGGCTTGGAAAGTGGGCACCCTGTCCTTCCCCTGGGTCAATCTATTGGTCTATTTCTTTCCTCCACTACCTCTCACCCCCAGGGTACTGCTCAAAATAAAGGAGGAAAAACCAAGGACAATTCTTATTGCTCCAGACTGGCCTCGCCAGCACTGGTACCCACTGCTGCGCAGCCTGTTCACACTGCCACCATGACATCTCACTCAGATTCCAACCCTCCTGACCCAGAGGGAAGGAAAATTCATGCATCCCCAATTGCAGACCCTTAATTTGGCAGCTTGGTTTATTCCCTAACCCCCGATCAATCTGCCAACCTCAGTAAACAGGTTCTAGATGTTATACGTGAGGCCAGATGCTCTAGCACTAGAAAGTCTTATGCTGACAAATGGAAAAGGTTCTGCACTTGGATATAGGCTAAGGGAGCCAATACGGCACAGCCCTCCCTCCCTCTCATCCTGGATTATTTAGCTGACCTGCTACACAGTGGTCTGTCTTTTTCCTCTATTAAAATTCAAGCCTCTGCCATCTCTGCTCATTTCCCCACTGAGCAGCCACTTTTCTCACACCCGCTGATCAAACAGTTCCTAAGAAGGGCTAGCAACCTGAGGCCATCCAGAAGAGGACTAACCCCAGCTTGGGACCTTAACTTTGTATTGGAAAAGCTCACCCTACCCCCCTTCGAACCAGCCTCTTCAGCAGAGCTAAAATTTCTCTCCTGGAAGACAGCTTTCCTTCTGGCCATCACTTCAGCCAGAAGGGTCTCTGAGCTGCAAGCACGCATGGCTGTGGAACCCTTCATCATCATTCATGCTGACAGGGTATCCCTCAGTACTAACCCATCCTTCATGCCCAAGGTGGTGTCCAGTGTAGCTCTCAACCAATCTGTTCATTTGCCTACCTTTTTCCCTAACCCACAGAACAAGGGGGAAAGAATCCTGTACTCTCTAGATGTGCACAGACAGCTCAGATTCTATCTAGACAGGACTAAATCCTTCAGAAAGTCTGATCAATTGCTGGTTAGCTTTGCTGCAGGGGCAGAGGGCAAAGCCATCTCCAAACAAACCATTACCAAATGGATAGCACACTGCATCCATTTCTGCTACAAGCAACATGGAAAGACTCCCCCCAAGGGAGTCAGGATTCACTCCACCAGAGCAGCCTCCACCTCTGCAGCTTTCCTCAGAGGAGTCCCCACCAGGGACATCCTGCCACCTGGACATCTGTTTACACCTTTACCAAACATTACCACCTGCCTATCTTCTCCAAATCCACGGCAGGGTTTGCCTCTGCCGTTTTGCAGGGCATCCTAGCCAGCCCCTAGTTTTCTTGACTGTCTCCGCCCATTTTCTCAGCTTTGGGAATCAACCCAAATGTAATGACTGCAACAATGAAACACGAAGAACATAGTACAGTTGTGTACACTTACCATAAATGTAGATGTTCAAGTGTATTCACTGTTGCAGTCCTGGTTTCCCTCCCTCCATCCCCCTCTTCTTTCTTCTATTTCCTTACAAGGGACATATTGGTATTTACTTTCTACTGGTGGGGTTCTTCCACCAGAACCTGGCTGCCACTTGGGGGCTCCTGACAGGTTAGGGCAATAAAAACTGATGTAACAGCTTCGGCTGCCTTACTTTATACTACTGACGACCTGATGTCAGTCCTGAAGTGACAGCAACCGATGCAGAAATACTCAGCCTCTGGTATTCGGGCCGGCTGAGATCTACCCTGGCAGGGATAACCCAAATGTGATGACTGCAACAGTGAATATACTCGAACATCTACATTTATGGTAAGTGTACACAACTGTACTTTCCTTAGCAAACTCGATCTGAGGATTATGGGAAGTAGAAAGTGAGGAGAAGGGAGGAGCTTGAGCTCAGGAGCTGCCGCTCACTTTGCCGGCTCGGATCTGAGGGTCAGATACGTAACCCATCTGTGGTGAATAATGACACTGGATAGCACAGATGCCAAGTTATGGTGAGTACATAACTCTTTTTTTTTTGGTGTACTGGGTGACAGCTATCGAAATGGAGTAGTGTGTCTGAATATGTAGGCTTTCTATATAAGTTTGAAATAAAACACTTATTTTTTTTATAGTCAATAGTGATTTCCACATCTAAATAGCATATTTTTTCATATGATTTATTTAAAGTAAAATTAAGAAGTCTAGGGCAGTTGCTTACAGACTGGAAGAATTCATTTAACCTTAACTCTGTATCTTTCAAAAAAAGGGCAATATCATCCAAAAAATGCCCATATAGCATCCAGCCGTCCTTGAATTTGGAATTGAAAACAAAATGTTTTTCCCAGTAGGCTAAAACAATATTGGCAAAAATGGGGGCTCAAGCTGTCCCCATTGCAACCCTCATATTCTGTGTGAAAATAATTCACTCAAACCAAATGAAGTTATCTAAAATTAACTCCATCAAGGTTCTGAGTATTTCAGTGTTACTATTATCCAACATTTCTTTCTAAATAAAAAACTCATAAAACCAATCTACGTCACACTGGTGAGACTGAAAACAAATCTGCCACATCTGTCGTCACCAATATCAGTTGATCACAATGAAGGTTCTTATGTACTTTAGTCAAGAAATCCCATGAGTCTTTAAATATATAACCTTTCTTGTGCAGTATATCTGTTCATTTTAGATCTACATATTTAGACATACCATAGGTCTTGGAACCTTTGGCATCTGTTGTTGCAGATGATGCTGTTGCGGAGGACTGTTGACGATGTTGTTGCAGAGGATGGCGCAGTGGTGCAGAGGTAGCACTGTCACCTCATGGCAAGAGGTTCTCTGGTTCGATTTGCGGCTGGAGTGCCTTCTGTGCAGAATCTGCATGCCCTCTCTGTGTTTGTTTGGGTTTTCTCTGGGTACTCTGGTTTCCTCCCATGTTACAAAGACATACGTCTAGAGCATTTCTCCACAGGCCTCTGCTGAAAATTGGCTTTGTTCCAAGTCAGACTTTCCCGATAAACAAATGTTAAATAAATAAATGCTGAAACAGCTGACGTTAGTTGTACTCAATCAAAAATTCAAATGTGGCATGTATGAATACTGAACAAGATAGGAAACAAGTACATTAGTTCTTAGTAAAAAAAAAAAACAGCATAGGAAACTTAAGGGAAACTAGTGATTGTATGAATGTTTTGGGATAGAATGGACTATCCAATAAATGAGGTGAAGTGTAATACTTCCCTGAGTGCACTGTGACATGATTTGGGGGGAGTATTCAGACTTGGGCATGCTGGGGTGCCTTCTGTGCAGAGTCTGCATGTCCTCCCTGTGGTCGCATGGGTTTTCTCCGGGTGCTCCGGTTTCCTCCCACATCCCAAAGACATGCTGTAGGTGAATTTGACACTCTAAGTTGGCTCTGGGTGTGAGTGAGTGTGTGTGTGTGCCTTCTGTGAAAGGTTGGGCGCCAGGCTGGAAACTCGATACCGTAAAACTCTACTGCCAGTAAGGAGCGGGCAGGTGATCCACTGTGGCGACCCCTAGCTGGGAAAAGCCGAAAGAAGAAGAAGAAGATTCAGACTTGGGCATTTTTTGACTTGGCTCATTTCCTTGGTTTGTCGGTAGAAAGCACCCTACCTGTAATAACTAGGAATGATTCAAACCAAACATGATTTGGGTCCAAAGACAGCAGCAGAAATGGTTACACAGTAGATTTGACCATTACGTTACATGACTTTAAAGAAGCACAGTCACATGATTCCACCCTAAGAGGGCTGTAAAGACTGGCAGAGAAGGGTGAAGGCTGCCAGCCTAGCCAGATAGAGTTGTGCAGATAATTCTGTCATTTGTAAATATAAATGTAAACTACAGGCTTGTTATCTTAAATGTAAAGAAATACTGTTACATGTGGAACTGGAAATAAATGTGACAACAGTGCACTCTACTGACCAAAGTAAAGCATGTGGTGACCCTTTGAAGTAGACAGTGGTGCGAAAAAGTCTAGATGAAGAAATTATTTCTGTTGTTTTAACCAAGAGTTAAATTGCTAGATTTAAACATGCAGATGTATTTTTATTGCTCTGTTTCTGACCAGCTGCAAGATAACAAAAGGGAGATGTTAATAATGTAATGCAGTTAATGTGTATCCTGGGAACTCCAGGAAAGTGAAAAAGAATGATGTAATGATTATCAGAACTGCAATAGCAATTTAAACAGAGATAATTAGAAGGCATTAAGCATTTTTGTCTTGATCATCCAACTCACAGCACTGCCTCTTGCTCACATGTAAGTTATCTTAGACTTGTGTTTTCTTTTAGAGATAGCTAGAACTAGAAAGATTAGACTAAGTGTTTTTCTGTGATGTCAGAACTGTACTACTGAATTATTTCTGTGTGATCTCTGAACTCTTGACCAGCACTGACTGTGTAGTAGAAAGTATTATCTTGTGGTTTTAATTATTTATTATTAAATATTTTAAAACCTTTTAACTGTGGCTGATTTGTGTAGAGATAATTTAAGATGTTAAGTTGTCAATCTCGCCTTCATTCTTGCTTGATGGGTTCGGAGCCGATCCTCGGCTCCGACTCGGCACTTGCTTTAGCTCGAGAACTCCTTTTACCAGCTCGAGGCAGCCCCATATCCCATGATGCAAGGCAGTAAGTACCCAGATCTCATTTGCCGCTTCGCTTGGGAGGTCTTCTTTTTACCAGCTCCTGGTAAGTTGTTCACTTTTGTGAGTTTTAAGCCCCTTTTAGTAAAAAAACCTTGTATTGATAGTTTTAAACTTATATTATTCCCTTTCTGACAGAAATTCCCTGTCTCCTTTTTTTTTTTGTTTGTTAGTGTATCTTAAAAAACCCTTCCCATCCCCCCCCCCTGTTAGGGTGTGTGTATTGGGTTTGTAGAATACCTTTTGGTATTTATTTAAGTTAATTTTTGACTGGTGTGTGTGTGTGTGTTTTTCGGCACCATGTCAAAGGAGAGGGTCTCAGGTTTTAAGAAGTGTGACTCGTGCTGTCAGAAGATGTCTCTGACAGACGGTCACACTTCTTGCCTGTATTGTCTGGGCCCTCTTCACCTGCAGGACTCCTGTGCTATTTGTCACTCCTTCAGCCAGAGAGTCCTGCAGGAGAGACATAACAAACTGGTTCTTAGGGGCCTTCTTAAGCCGGAGGGCTCTCCGCTAAGTCGGCTCCATCAAAACCAGCAAGAGTTTCCAAGGCCCAGGCTTCTGTTCCTAAGCCTGCGGCCTCGGCTCCGACTGCATTGAGTCGAGATCGGCTCCGGCTGGAGCCGATTCTGGCTTTTAGCGCCGGCACCGATGGCTATCGGTGCCGAACCTATTTTGACCACTTCGATGTCGGCTCCGATCGGCTCCGACACCCATGTGGCACAGGCATCGGTGTCGGCTCCGATCGGCTCCGACACCGTTACTTTGGTGGCTGTATCGGCTCGGCTGGAGCCGATACATCGAGCTTCCTGTCGGCTCCGAGAAGTCGGCTCCGACAGGATCTATAGTATCGGCTCCGACGGCTCATTCCAGGAAGAGGTCGAGGTGTCCTTCCTTGGAGCCGATACTGTCGGCTCGCCTCTTCTATCGAACGGAGCCATCGGAGCCGATCTTCAAGGTCATCCAGGTTGTCAGATCATGACCTAGAGAGAGTGGTCAGTAGATTACTCAAGTCACAGGTACTGGCCCAAATGTTACAAGTCCGTCTCAACAGACGACTGTTGGTCCACACCCAGTTACAGTTCCTCCTTCAACTCTACCCCAGAGCTTGGAGTTGGAGTCTTCGAATGGTTACTGCTACGGCTGGAGGACGGATACCCCTTCTGTTCCTTCAGCCTCTACTCTTATCTCCTCTTCCTTAGAGGGATTTGGTGGTCGGGCTTCCATGGTCTCCTCCGAGGGGTGAGTGGCATCGACCCTTGTCCGAGCCCGCCCTCCCCCTTCCTGCCTCGGCCTTCGTTAGCTCGGCTCCTACATCTGCCCCGGAGACCTCCCTTGCGGGGGTCCCTGGAGTTCCTAGCTCTTGGAGCGGGTTCTCTCGGAACTGCCTGGGAGGGAGCATTCGAGGTGATGAAGAGTGTACTGGCCACTGGTATCAGTCAGCAGTCTGTTCCCGTAGCTCCTCCCTCTATTGTACCTGTTGACATCTCTGCCACTTCTCTTGCTACAGGACCCAGAGATCCTCCGCCTCAGGTTTCCCATTGGGAATTTCCCCTCTTCCGAGGATTCTCCTGATGTTTCAGGAGATCCTCCTAGGAAGAGGACTTGTAAGAGGAAGCATGTAGACTCCCCGAGTCTGTCACTTGGATACTGACTTTGATGAGTCAGAGGGATCCCCTAGATCCCCTCTGAGGATGTCTCCTTCTCAGACATCCTAGAACTTCTAAAACAGAGGGAAACTGGCCCACCAACAATCCCTCTGAGGATGAGTCAGTATACCTAGAGGCGTTTGGATCTCGGCCCTTCACCTCCTGGGTGTCTCCGCCTTCGACCCCTTATGCAGGTTATTGCACGAAGGCGTGGGCAGCTCATGACTCTGTAGAGCCAGTCCCTAGGAGGCCTTCAAAATTTATCACTGCTCCGAGTGACAAACAATTCCTTACCAAGGGTGTCCCGCTGATGCCATGGTGGTGGCTGCGGCCAAAAAGGAACTTGTAGATCCTTCCGTGCCCGTCCATCCTCCTAATAAGGACTCTAGGACCATGGACAGGTACGGCAAGCGGATGTTTTCCTCAGCGACCTTTGCTATGCTCGCTGAATTATCTTTGTCACTTCACCAGACTCCAGAGAGATATCCTGAAGGAGCTGGGAGAAGTAGTTCAGGATCCTACAGCTGCAGGGGCTCAAGAAAAGATTGCTTCGCAGCTAGGAACCCTCAATTCCATTGCTAACTCCTCCATGCGGCTAATATCTTATGCTGCGGATGGAGCGAGTAGAGCCGCAGGCACAGGTGTGGCTCTTAGACGCCAAGCCTGGATGCGGCTATGTGATTTTGGATCCCTTTAAGGCGTCCTTCACAAATTCTCCCTTTGATGGCTCAGCTTTGTTTGGCCCTCAGGTGAAGGAAACCTTGACCAGGTGTGAGCAGGACGGCAAGACTCTTTCTGCTGTTGGAGTCCGTTTTCCACCCCTTCTAGGCCTTATCCCAAAGGACAGAAGGGTGGGAAGATGTGGTTCCGTAAATCCCAAGGAGTCACGCCGATTCACGTGGTCAGTTTACCCCTAGAGGCAGAGGGGTAACAACAACAGACGCGCTCTAGAGGCAGAGGGGTCCAAGAACCAGGGAAACAGGGAGCCTCTCTGATAAGCCCTTTCAGCATCCCTGAGGTGTTGCCCGGCTGTCCCTCCTTGGAGGCAGTCGGGGAAAGATTATAACTGTACCCAGAAGCCTGGCATTCCCTCACTCAAGACAGATGGGTACAGTCGATCATATCCAAGGGTTACATAATTCCTTTCGAGGAAAGTCCCTTCCCTCAGGTTCCCTTCCAGATGTACCACCCGGTCTAAGGGAAATTGCAGAGTTAGAAATCGCAAAACTACTGCAAAAAAGAGCCATTCAGCCAGTTATAATAGACCATTCAGAGCCCGGAATCTACTCAAGATTCTTTTGGTCCCCAAAAGACGGGAGACTGGAGACCAATATTGGATCTCAGCAGACTCAACAAGTCTGTCAGGAAGACAAGATTCGAATGGTCACTCTTCAGTCAATTCTGCCCTTCTTACAGAAGGACAACTGGATGTGCTCAATAGATCTTCAGGATGCGTACTATCACATCAAAATTCACAGACGCTCCAGGAGATTTCTCCGCTTCGGCTGGGGTCCAGTCACTTCCAGTTCAGAGCCCTGCCCTTTGGTCTCACTACAGCCCCCAGAGTGTTCACCAAATGCATGGCAGTGGTCACGGCTCACCTGAGACGGCAAGGATTCCAGGTGTTTCTGTATCTCGACGACTGGCTCCTGTCAGCCACCACCAGGCATCAGCTTATACAAGCCAGGGATTACACAATAGACCTTTGTTCTCATTTAGGCATCTCAATCAACTTCAAAAGTCATCCTTATCGCCCTGCCAGTCTATTACCTTCATAGGCGCAAACTTAAACACTGTTCGGATGTCAGCTACCCTTACAGAACAAAGAGTTTCAGACATTCAGACTCATGTCAGGATCATTCTGGCCAGCAAGAAAGTACAGGCCAGAATGGTTCTAAAGGTATTAGGTCTCATGGCTGCGGCCATTACTCTTCTTCCCCTGGCTCGATTCTACATGCGCCTCCTTCAGTGGATGCTGTTCACACAGTGGTCATACCAGCAACTCCCAATGCGTCACCAAATTCTGGTGACACAGACATGCAAACAACATCTTGCTTGGTGGATCACATCGCCTCAGGTTCACCAAGGCAGGTGCTTTGTACCCCCGTCCCCGATAGCCACTGTCACCATGGATGCCTCCCTGATCGGGTGGGGGGGTCATTATCAGGGCAGGATGGTTCATGGGACGTGGCAACCGTTCGAGTACCATCTGCACATAAAGGTGCTGGAGATGAGAGCAGTGGTTTTAACGCTGCAAGCCCTCAACGACTTTCTTCCCGTAGGGACAATTGCAGTCCACACAGACAACATGTCTGTAGTTTGGTATATCAACAAACAGGGCGGAACCAAGTCCTACCCCTTGTGTCGAGAAGCGCTCAGACTTTGGCAATGGGCGATCTCCTCTCATCGGTTTCTGGTAGCAACGCATATCCCTGGGAAAACCAATATTATAGCGGACAGATTGAGCAGAGCTATCCTCATGCCTCACGAGTGGTCTCTCAAGCAATCTATAGCGGAAGAGATTTTTCTGGAATGGGGTCGTCCATGTTGCGATCTTTTGCTACTCCCCAAAACAGCAAATGTCCAGACTTCTTCAGCCTCTTCCCTCTATCAGGCCATCCCCAGAGACGCTCTGACCCAGGATTGGCCCCAGGGACTTCTTTATGCCTTCCTCCATTTCCTCTGATCCCTCAGGTGATCCAGAAAGCTACCGCTTTGAGAGCCAAATTGATTCTCATTGCCCCTTACTGGCCTCGACAAGTTTGGTTCCCGTTCCTCCATCATCACCTTTTGGTGCAGCCGTGGCATCTGGACCCAGTGCCAGATCTACTGATTCACCAATCCGGTCAGCTGCACCGGTCAATCCCTTCTCTCAACCTCACAGCATGGTTGCTCCACTTCCTTCCTTAGCCAGGCTTCCTTTGATCTCTAACCCAGTTAGAGACATCATTGTAGCTTCACTAAAATCCTCTACCAGGAGGATTTACACAAGCAAATGGAAACGTTTCTCTTATTGGGCTAAGGCCCAAAATATTGATCCTTTTACTGCCCCTGTTCAGGCAGTTCTGGACTTCTTAGCAGAGATTTTTCATGCAGGCTCCTCTTCTTCCACAGTCAGAGTTCAATTGGCTGCTATTTCTAATTTTCATGTCGGGATAGCAGATCATAATATTATGTCCCATAGGCTCTGCAGGGCCTTCTTGAAAGGAATTTTCCTACTAAAGCCTCCAATCAGGAATCCTCCTCCTCAGTGGGATCTAAATTTAGTGCTGACATCCTTGATTCTTCCCCTTCGAGCCAGCTGTTTCTTGTTCCCTGAAATATCTTTCTTGGAAAACTTTATTCCTAGTGGCTATTACATCTGCCAGGAGGGTGTCTGAACTTCATGCTCTTCGGTTCGACCCCTATTTGATTTTTCACAAAGACAGAGTATCTTTGAGAACCAATCCATCCTTTTTACCTAAGGTCGCTTCAAAGAACAATCTGAATCAATCCATTGATCTCCCTGTATTTTTCCTAATTATTCAGATAGAGCCGAACAAAACTACATTATCTTGACGTCCACCGTCAGCTTAGATATTATTTGGACAGAACAAAAAATTTAGAAAATCTGATCAACTTTTTGTTTCCTATGCGGATAATAAAAAAGGCCTTCCTGTTTCTAAAGTGACTTTGTCCAGATGGCTTTCTTCGGTCATCACTGAAATTTATACGATCAGGGGAAAACAGCTGTGCTCAAAACCTAAAGCACATTCAACTAGGAGTTTAGCTACTTCTACAGCTTTTCAAGCTAGACTGCCTTTGGACACTATTTGTGCAGCGCCACTTGGGCCACTCCTCACACTTTTGTTTCCCATTACAAATTGGACTTGGCCTCCAGGGACAGAGCCAGTTTTGGCTCTACAGTCCTCAAGAGTTTGTTCCATTGAGCCACCCAGGATAGAGGTGCTAGGGACGCGGTCCCATCAAGCAAGAATGAAGGCGAGATTGACAACTTAACATTAAGAAGTTATGTACCTACCATAACGTTCCATGTTAGTTGTCTTCTCTGCTTCTTTCTTGACCCTCCCTCCTTCCCCCTGGCCTGGACAGACCTTGTATAAGAAACTAATATGCTAAAGACCATTCAGACCTGGTCCTTTTTCCATCTGTAAGTTTCTTCTTCCTTTGGGAAGTATTTTATGCTTGGTGTTATTGCCCTTTGTCAACAAACGAGATCTGGGTACTTACTGCCTTGCATCATGGGATATGGGGCTGCCTCGAGCTGGTAAAAGGAGTTCTCAAGCTAAAGCAAGTGCCGAGTCGGAGCCGAGGATCGGCTCCGAACCCATCAAGCAAGAAAGAAGGCGAGAGAAGACAACTAACATGGAACGTTATGGTAGGTACATAACTTCTTATTCTAGAGTACATTGCATATTTATAGAGTTTACTGTCCAAGTCACTTCAAATAAGCTTTGAGTGATTAGTCACACTACTAATTGGATAATAATGTTGCACAGTAATAATTGGACACCCTATTAAGGGCCTTTGGGTAGCTGATAAATATTAGCTGGGTGGTGGCAAGTGGTACTACTGTATAGTCTAGGTAAAAGGGGCACAGCTGGAGAGCCTGTGCCATCCTTCCCCAGAAGTGTCTTGTGTGGTTGTATAAACTCTTATCTCAAAGTGTGTGTATGTCAGCTACTTGGGCAGGGACACGAAGCACTGGTTGGACAGAGAAGGTGCTGGAGATGTTAGCTTTCCTAGCTTGCTGAGATCTGGACCCTATAGCTGTACCAGTGGGGAGTCTTATTGGGGACCTGGAGAGCAAGTGAGCGACCAGCCCCGGACAGACTATGATTTCTGTGTGCTCGTAAGGGAAATTGCACTTTACTGTGTGTATTTGTTATTCTTTCCTCTCATATGAGATGCTATCTCTGGTGTTAGTGGTGAGGATTGAGGCTCCTTAATTGCTGGGCCAGGGCACGGGCATCACAAGGGCCCAGAAATAAGATGCACATTCTAAATGGGGTTACTTTGTGTCTAGATTGGCCACTCGCTTATCTCCACCTTGAATCATACCATGAGCTCAATTACAGGATGGACAAAAAAGGGAAATAGATAATTAAAACATCTATCATTACTCCACATTTTATGAAATACAAAATTAAGCCTAGTTCACAGTCATATATTAGGTGACATTCAGGGGAAAGGGGCGGAGATAGCAAGTTCTTCATACGTTTTAACGGACTGGATTTTTTTTTCTGCTGTAGGAGCTTTCTGTGCTGACTGTCCCAGTTGTCACTCAGTTGCTTCAAATTCAGCCTTCCTCTGTCCCTCAGAAATGTGAATAATAAAATAAGGGGTTCTGTTGTGAGGGATTGAATGATGCAGACTTGGGAAACTCAAAAGCGTAGGTATACCAGGCAGCCTGGCTAAGTGTTTTTTTTTTATAAGACTCCCAGATTGCTGGGAGCCAAGTTACTGATGAATGGATAAGTGTAACATTGTCACTACTACCAAAGTTAAGAAATGGTAATTTTATATATATATATATATATATATATATATATATATATATATATATATATGTGTGTGTGTGTGTGTGTGTATTGTTTTTCATAGCAGCAAACTTTAAATAGGTTCAGAACCAGGATAAAACATCAGGCTGGAGTCTTGTAGAAACCCAGTCATGTTTCAAGAAAAGCTATATGTAGTGTTAGGGCTCCATAGATGATAAGCTGCTGCTGCTGACCACTTGACTAAAGTATTTGTCTGCAGTGGGGAATTGGAGTTTCACTTGCCCAGTGTACAGGCAATGTTGGGCTCCATCAGGGCAGCGGATTTTATGGCAACATGCGTTAGTATTGCAGGTTGAATGACCTCCAGTGTCTGAACTGGAGCAACAGAAATATATTTGACCTGTTTTTAACTTTGTAGGGGTGGTGACTGAGATCTACAGTACAAGTGGTGTACAAGTGGTAGTTAATTAAGGGATTTTTTTTACAAAACTGTTGTGTGCTATGTAATACAGTTAATTTTAAGTTGTTTGTGCTTTTATTGCTCTAAAGTGTTTTTAATTTCTCACAAACCTCATTCCTGTTTTATTCTTTTTATGCAGAAGATAATGTATTTGAGTTAGGAATGTTTTGGTGTTTGGTATTATTTTTTATTGATTTATTTGTTTGTTTTTTGGAATATTTCTGTGTTTTATAGTTTTTTCCTGCTAAATGACTTTGCATTCACCTGGTTAAGTTCTTTGAGAAGGTAATGTAAACTAATGACAGTGGTCACACTGTACACACAGCTTATTTTGATCTGGCCAAGACATTCAACATCATCCTCCATGCTAGCATAATTAATATATTAAATACATTACAAATAAATCCATATGTGCTAAGATGGATATCAAACTAGCTAAAAGACAGAGTACATATAGCGTGGGTTGTAAGAGCAGCATCAGAGAATATGATGTGTGATGAGGCTGATTTTTTTAGTTGTTTACTTCTCTGACCTACAGACTAAAATCAAAAACTATGACTAACCAAGTTTACAGATGATAGCAAACTGTGTCATCGTCAAATCCCCTTCTGATACAGAAGCTCTCCAGCTGGAACATACTCTTATAAATGCCTGATGTATTGAAATGGGCTCAAATTCAGTGCAACAAAATCCCCTTAGCATATATCATTGACAGTACCCCACTTCAGAACCTGGGTTGATAATTACCTCTCCTGTGACAACCACATGGCAGTTGTCAGGAAATCCTTCTACTTGGTGCAGCTGATCACCAAGTGAATATTATCCAGTTTTAAAGAGGTTATAGTCCCCTATTCAGCACTGATCAGACCAGTTGTATCGGTTTGTACCTCTCCAGGCATATCAAAGAGATGGAAAAACCTCAGATGTATCTACATAGAAGATCATAGGTTTAAAATCCATAATGCCAGAAAAGACTGGAAGCACTGCTCATCTTTTCTGTGTCTTACAGGCTCCTCAGAGGAAACTCATGCCTTGCCTTCTAAGCAGTCAGGTGCCCAATAGTCTAGACTCTCTTATAACTTCACAAATCAAACAGTCTTACAAATACTAGAACAAGAGATCTAAACCTTCAGCAGATCTATAAATCAAGGTGAAGAGACAGATTTGTTACTCAGCATCTCCCTCACCTTGGGAATTGACTCCCCCAGCAGATAAGGCAGTGTGATACAGTATCGTCCTTCAAACAGGACCAACATAATATGTGGGCATTCTTAAATTTGAGAAGGGAAGTACCATCTAGGGTGGGAATTGGTAAGGTGTAGTGGCCTCAAGACTCAGTAGCCTTGAACTTCATATGATTCCTGTGATGATGTCGGTTTGTTGGATTTTGAAGTCTGTGAGGGACTAGTGCTCTAGTACTGAATGTGAGGTCTAGGTGGCATGCATTAGCTTTTACGATTTGATTTACTGGTGGCTAGCAATCTGATTGGTCAGTTTTCCATGCCAATTTTATGTATTTATACACACATGTTCATGATATATTTTCCCAGTCTGAAAGTGATACCCATCCTTATTTTAAACCGACTTTTACAGTGGGATATCATTAGACTGAAATGATGTGATAAACATGGATTAAGATTCCAAGGCATTAGTGTAATGTTATGAAAACTGAATGCATTGAGGAAATTGTTTTGCTGATCTGCAGACAGCACTTTCAATAACAGATTATGCAGCCACATCATATTTTGAGTATTGTACAGTGTAAATTAAGTTGCCAGAATAGAAGAGACATGTATGCCTTGCCAAAATATTGCAAGAAAGAAAAACTTCAAATGAAGAATTGATAATATAATATTTTTATAATATATTGTATGAAAACAGTAAAATATTGATACCCATGGATGCAGCTGATGAGTTACAGACATTCACAGATATTCACAATAGTGCTATTAACTGAGAGATGCCTAAAATGATTTTAGTTGTGAGGAAAAATAAAACTTTATTTTATTGTTATTTAACATTTGTTTACTGGGAAAGTCCGACTTGGAACAAAGCCAGTTTTCAGCAGAGGCCTGGGGAGAAACACTACAGATGCATGGCTTTGAAACTTGTGGGAAAACCAGAGCACCCAGTAGAAACACCCACGAACGCAGGGAGGACATGCAGACTCCATACAGAAGGCACTCCAGCCGAGAATCGAACCTGAAAACCTCTTACCATGAGGTGACAACACTACTCCTGCACCACTGCGCCATCCAACTTAGCCACCAAGCTACACAAATTCAGTATGCATACCACAACCGTCATATATTTTTCAGTAACGTGAAAGGATTTACACTTGCTTACTGTGCCATATGAGTGATGCTCACATTTACTGAATGCTGCATAAATCTCCTCAGTGGTACCTTCAGTACTAGTGTGTTAATATTTCATTAATTTTTTTTCCTTGTGCCCTACCTTTTCCATTTACAAATAATAGCATCAGCCACCTGTACTAGATGAAGTAGTAGTACATTACTGCGGACATAATAACTGTTTGAACTGTTTCCTAATATTATTTCCTTGCCTATGCCTTCTCATCCAGAGTGTGTACTGGTTTTGTATGCATTTAATTTCTCAGTGGTCTATTCTTAGGGGAACTTGTTTTTGCTAATAGGTACTTTAGAATTGTTGTACTGTTTCATTGAAAGCTATCTACATCTGTCTACTGGTGATTCAGCTATATATTTTATTAGAGATTTATTTCCTTGCTATGATTCTGTCTGTGAGTTAATTTAGGCATAGAGTTAACAACTGTAAACATGTCATACATGGTTTAGATCTAGGCACAGTATATGCCGGTATTCAAGCTATCTCAGTATATTTGCTGCATCCTAGCAGCATTGATTTGCACAATTTGTAATCTGATTTTTATTGCTGCCACCAAGCAAATGTTTTCGATAATTGCTATGTGATGTTTAAAGAATGATTAGAAAGTTTCATGTTAATTAGTGGATTCATAAAACAGCATAACAATCTGCATCAAACTTTAGACAATACGTTACTACATATACCACTACTCCAATCTTGTTGTTTTTTACGTGCACTCAGAGCCCTCCTCCCTACATCTCCCTGAGGTCTTTAGCTACTGGTGTTTATCTTGAGCTGTAGCTGCATCAGTGGCCATTGGGTTAGGCTGGAAATAGTTACTAGCTTTTCTCCCTTTCTGATTTTCTTTTATTTCACTGCTGTTCCTACTGAAATTCTTTATTTGCTTTTAAATACTTTGCCTAATTATTCTATTGTTATACTAATAACAGCCCTCCCTGACCAACTGACATCCTCCAGTCTGTCCAAAGTGAATACTCTGCATCTAATAATAGCTAGCAGAAAGCTGAAAGACTCAAAACCACACACCTCCTTCACTCAAGGATAGCCAAGGCAGTGCAGACACACATATGTATGCTTCTCCTAAATGATTTACAAATAATAGGGCTGCTGTAATGCTAAACTAACATATTGGTAGTAATACATAGATATACCAACCTGCACTTTTGAAATAGAATGCACTCATTAGTGAGACATAGCCAGTAAAAAAACTTCTCTCCTTAGAAAGTATTTTTTAAACCAGCACCCCAGTGCTGTTGTAAGAAAGTAAAACAGACTCAATCACTTCTATAGCTGCCTGAAAGATATTTCTAATTAGAGCAGCATTTAGCTTCCACTGCTGTATAAAAGACCATATAGCAAAGATATATTTTTGATCTAGTGTACTACGTAATCCCTATTATCTCACTTAATATACAGCCTTTTGGGCAAGACCTGTTAAATACAATAAGCTATTATTAAGAATAATGTAGCAGGGTGGGAGAAGACATGCAGTACAAACAGGGTGCCTTGCTGATTTTTTTTTTGTATGATTCCTTTTTGGCCTGGTGCATCCTTCTCCATTTGCCCTTGCTCCTCTCGGGGTCACTCTGTTCTCTTACCCTAGCCACAATTCCCACCCACCCCCAGTGTATTTGCTTTTATTTTATTTATTTTTATTTTACATTTGTTGACCGGGATAGTCCGACTGGATACATGTCCATTTTCAGTGGAGGCCCGAGTAGAAAAGCTCCAGGTTACAAAAGTAAACAATTTCACTTATAAAAAATATCTATACAGTACTTAGAGAGGTGGCCCCGTAGAGGGGGCTTACACAAAAATGAGAGTGATTACAAAAATACATGTTGAATATGGTAGAAGCAGGGTTATATGCTAGAGTTGTTCAGCAGCACATAGTGAAATAGAAACTATTTACAAGTTGCTTACAGCTTATTTACAAAATTACATACTCTGTGGTCTTAGAGAGGGAGTATAAAGACTTTTGTTACATATTAGACAGATGTGGCTGATATCAGTAAAGAAGCAAGGTAGAGGTGGATTGCATAAGACAGATGGTTTAGGGTAGGAGTTAGGGTTGGTATAGGGACAAAGCCAATGTCCCATAAGGTATTGTTTGAGGCCTTTTTTGAACTGGTTTAGCGAGGGTTCCCAAGTAAGAATAGTTGGGAGAGAGTTCCATGTTTTTCCAACGAAGTTGGCAAACAGGGAGTCACCAGCAGAATTAGATGCTTTTGAATTTGGACAAGAGATTTGTTGGATGATCTGAGTGGTCTGAGATTATGATATGGTTTTAGGATATTTGTTAGAGCTGGAGTGTTTTCGGGTTTGTATAATATTTTATGGGTGATAATGAGCTGGTTGAACTGGGTTAATGTGGGTAGTTCGAGCCGTCCGAGGCGCTTAAGGTTAAGGCAATGATGGGTCCTGTATGAAGAGCCCATGGCAAATCTAGCTATATGGTTATAGCTGCGAGTAAGTTTATTTAGCTCCATTTTATTCAGATTGATGAGAATGGGGGAAGTGTAGAGAAAGGTTGAGAGAAGGTGGATGCGGGCAGTAGCAGTCCTAGCTAATGGGGTTAGGAAGGATTTATTTCTATATAGTAGACCAAGCTTTTTATTAATGGTTTTGATAGTTTTATTGATGTGCAGGTCGAATTTGAGATTATTGTCAATTATGACACCTAGGAGCTTAGTATGGGTCTCAGGAGTGATAGAGGAGCCATTGGTGGAGCTTATGGAGAAGGTGAGGGGGGTGGATCTACTGGTTGGGGTGAAGAAGAGTAGTTTAGTTTTATTTGTGTTTAAAAGCAAGTGGTGATTAGCAAGCCAGTTCCCAACTGTGTGAAATGTATTCTAGGTTATGGTTTGTAAGTTGGACAGGGAAGAGGCAGTGCAGATCAGTGTGGAGTCATCAGCGTATTGGATACAGGTTGCTTCAGGGATGGCTGAGTGGAGGTTATTAATGAAAACTGAAAAGAGTAGAGGACCTAAGATAGACCCCTGGGGGACTCGAGGGTGAGAGGTAGCAGGGCGGACAGTTTGTCCTGCCAAAGGACAGCTTGCTGTCTACCACTTAGATAGGAATGGAACCATTGTATGACAAGGTTGTCCAGGGAAATGGTTTTAAGTGTTTGTAAAAGAAGATAGTGGTCGACCATATTTATATTTCTCTTAATCCCACCCACTTTCACACTCCCTTCTATCCCCTCACAAACCTCATTAACCTAGAACACTAACACACCTTACATTTTTCTCTTTCTCTCAACTTCCATCTCATCCATATCTTTAATCCCTCCCCTTCCAGCCTTTTGTCTTTTTCAAAATTACCTCCTCAAATAGCTCATACTGTAATGCTATCTTCTAACCCTACTATGTTGCTCCTTTACTGCCTCACTCTTGTCAGTCCTTCTTCTTATGCGTACTACATCACTTTAATCACCAGGAATGGACATAAACACAAAAACTGTCACAACTTCTGCAGCCAATTTGGAAACAGCAAAAGTTACTCTGATATCTCTCCTTGCTTATTTAAGATAGGCCCCGCACACTACTTAAAGCTGAAAATTTTATGTTCTTACCTTAATCCAGTGCAACTCTTCTCCAAGCTGTAAAAATAAAAATGTTTTCACTGATACATTCTATTGTTCCCATTTCTCAAAAATGTGGAGACATCCACCCAAAGCAAGGCCCAGGCACTCCTGTAGTCCTCTTACCCCCCTCCCCAAGACACTAAATCCAGTAAATCTTCATAGTATCTGTAACAAAATAACAGACTTTCATGTTTGGATATCACACTACACCGTATATGTCTTGGCAAAGCTAGCTTAAGCTAAATATAAATGACATGACTCTGAACTATTTCCCCTTGGCTATAACATAATAAGAACAGATACAGCACATAAAAAGCAGGTCGAATAGCATTACTTTGCCCTAACTTCTACACACTGACACCCTACTCTAAGCCCATTCCAAAATTTAACACTGCAGAAATTCTTATGGCCTTCTTAAAGTTAAACAAGACTAAAACATTATGCATCACAGTTCTGTACATTACCCCCAGTCATAATATTCCAGTCCTGGAAGAGTTCCTATCCTCGATATGTAATACTGTCACCAGTGAAACTATCATCTTATGCGATGTTAATATTAATTGGTAAAAGTTAACATCTGATTTCACAACTTTCAGTATGAATCTATCTGGATTCATACAACTGATCACAGCACGTACTAGACTTCATAAAAATGACAATCGAAGATCTGTCCTTGATTGGATTTTGGTCACAGATCCAGTAAGTGCACTAAAGCAGGTACTCTCCCTGACACTCTGAGTGACCATTTACCAGCATACCCCCATAGGTCTGTATCACATTTGGATAAAGAGCAGCACTATAAAATGTTCCATAACCTATCAAACTTTAAAACACAGATGTTCATTAATTACTAAAGTCCCTGAACTAGTCCATGTTAAAAACTGTACCTCTAGATGATGCAGTACATCAGTTTAATACAACATTTCCTGATACCCTTAATAGCATAGGTCCCCTTTGAACAAAATGAATCAAAACTAGCCATGTTTCTTGGCTATCAGAACTCACAAAACATCTAATGACAAATATGGACAAAGCACTGAGTGACTGGGTAAAGAATAAAACTGATGTATATTTACAAAACTTCAGACAGCTGCATAATCAGGTAAAAAAAAAAACAAGTAATTAAGGACAAAAAGAAATAAAAACTTTAATAATCATCTACAATCCAACCACAAACACAACCTCCCAAAATTTTGGTCTTCTATTTCTTGATTATTTAATCCTGGATCCAAATATGATCTCAGTCCATCTTCTGATAAATATCCTCCTCAGACTGCAGAAAATTTCAATACCAATTTTATTGAAGTCATATAAAACCTTACTTCTAACCGTATACACCCTGCCACACTTGTTTGCTATACTCTGCTCACCATGTTCCCAATACACCCCCTTCACTGCACACTACAAATAACTCACCACTTACATCTCACTCATCTGAATCCACACACACTTCATCCACACTTCCTCCCACTTTCACACTGCAACCTGTTCCTGTTGGCCTCGTAAGAAAACTTATACTGAAGATCAAACCATGCTCTGCCTCTGCAGACAACCTTCCAACTGAATATCTAAAAAATAGTTGCAGGTGCCATTGCCTATGCTAGTAGCATTTTTATCAATAGATCCATCAATGAATCTTGTGTCCCCTCCTTTTGAAAAAAAGTCATTCATAATTCCTCTTCATAAAGGAGGCAGATCTACTGATGGATCTAACTATCATCCTTTGCTGTCTTGTCCACTCTCTCTAATCTTTTAAAATGCATACATAAATAATTCTTTAATCATCTTGTCCACAATCAGTTACTGACCTCCACTCAACATGGCTTTACGCCAGCTCAAAGCACAATGCCAGCATTAATATCCTTCATGGATACTTTTAAGTAATGCAAGAGTCTCTATTAAACTTGTTTCAGAACTATATCTTGACCTGACCAAGGCTTTTGACACAGGTTCCCAACCTAAACTCTTACAGCTTCTCTTTATCCTTGATCTTTCACCATCCTGCCTACAGTGGTAGCTACCCATCCAATAGACAGCAGTCCGTAAACTGGCAAGGCTCCTCTCCCCATACTTAGCAAACAAGACTGAGATTCCCCAAGGCTCCATCGTTGGTCCCCTCTTGTTTTAATGTTTTCATTAATAACGGTCGTACCTCTTCCTGTCAAAGCTCCTTAATCCAGTATGAGATGATTTAACTATTGTCTCCTCCTCATATCGTGTACTATGCCTTGGCCTTCCCTTCCATTTAGACCTGGCTCAGTAATGCGCAACTCCTACTTAACCCTAAAAAAAAACTAAGCTTGTCCTTTTCACCCCAAATCACTTTCTCCACATAACACCAATTTCAAGATTCTTTCCCAAAATAAAACAGAAATCAAAGTAGTTCCACACACCAAACTGTTAGGAGTAACAACAGATGAATACTTTACATTTGATCTTCACATCCAAAATAACATAAAAAACACCAGAAACTAAGGAACGAATAGGCACAAACACTTTTTAAATGCCAAAACCTATTTGTTACTGTCACTTTTCTATGGTACCACTGTATTTACCAACTTACATACCACACAAAACTAAGCTACAGTTGTTCTCCAATAAAATCGCTAAATTTGCAGATGGCTCAACACACTACAGCCATCATTGCACAACTCTGAACTTCCTTAAATGGCGTGAATTCCCACATCAACTTTAACTTATTCATATCCACAACACAATCTTTAAACCTGCAACATGTCCCGTCTTTAAATCTGTATTCTACATCTTAATTCCTAGAAAGTCTGTCTGATCTGAAGACAAACAACTCCTCTCTTTGCACAAACCAAAAAAAATCAGCTGAACAAAGCCTGTACTCCTACATGGTGGCTAAAACCTGGAACACATTACCCCTAGCAATCAGAGCAAATCTTAACTTCATAAAATTCAAGAATAAAGGATTTTGTATTTAAATCTTAGATCAGCTCCTGCTCTAATCCAAACTGACTTCTTTAGCTCTGTCCTAATCCCGGTTGATTTATTTTAGGTCTTACCACCTTTACAGTAACCCTGCCATCAACCCCTCCCCCCTTTCTACTCCGTGACCTGTTTTCCCAATATCCCTCACTACTGTTATTTTTCTTACTACCTCTTCCTAGTACTAGTCCAACATCTACTACCCCTTTTGTATAATATTGATGTTTAATGTACAAGCTCCCTTTTATCTGTCTCATTTTCTAATGTTAAATCCTTACCAAACCTTACCCTCTATTGTTTAATTTTAGTTCTATTTTTTGATTACTAAACGTTCTCTGTTTTTGTTTACTAAATGTGTGGATCTTTTTGCTGTACACTGTAGAACATAAATAATAAACTGTATTTTTCTGTTTATTCAATGTAATATGTTATTCAATGTCCCGTTACTTCTTGTGGTATTTTTTGGAGCTTTTCTCCCCAACACTTCTCAGAAAATGGGTTCCTCTGTCGCAGTCGGACTTTTCTGGTAACCAAATATCAGTAAATAAATAAATAAATAAATTATTACAAGTAAATTCTACAGTGCCATAAACTCCATCAGTCCATCCATTTTCTAAACAACATGTGATGGTGAGGTTTATGGTGGTAGCTGGCTGAACAGGCAACAGTAATCTTTAGTTCGTTCTGTGGGATCCCCAAGCATTCCAAGATGAGTTGAGAAAAACTCTTCCTCTAATACATCCTGGGTCGGCTTTGATGTCTCCTCCCAGCACCCATGCTGAAGCTACCTTAACTGACTCCTGCCTCTCCTATATCTCATGGACTGTATACATAAATATCTTGTTTGCCTAACTCATCTGTAGTATTGTGACACATTCACATGTTGTGTATATATGTGGTTGTCTAAAAGTGCATAGTTCTGCAGCATGGTCTTTGCATGTTCCATCCATTCATTAACTTTGTGATATAGTCGTAGTTACATATGCATAAAGGTGCTTCATTTTCAGTGCTGGGCATTTTTAATCAGACCATAACTTGTGTTTATCTTGATATTATTTTCAACAGTGCTATATTTGATACTAATTCTTTATGTACTGTCCATGTGTCAGTCTGATGATGTATAGCAATGCTTTTTGTAATATCATCATGCCTTCTCACCACAGAAGAAGGTCAGATTTTGGTTCTTGACAGAAGGACCTTCAGGTGTGCACAAGAAGGTTGATGTCATCATCCATCAAAATGTGATGAGCCAAATATAGTTCCTGTCATATTCAACACTTCACACATATGTAAATTGAGCATTTACTACGTTCGTGTTCTTTACAAATATTTAACAACTGATGTGTACATAGCTGGACTGCAGTATAAAGTTGCATTGCACGTTTTGTCCTTCAGCTGCATTTAACATTGTACACTTCCTTAAAACATATCTCTTTCCTCCCCCTATTGCCACCTGTCACATGTCATCATGATATTGGGGACCTACAGACACTGGATCCTACCCAGTTCGGCTTTGTTAAGGGCAGATCCTGCCTCTTAAACCTGGTTGATTTCTTTGAAACAGTCACCAAGGCCATTGACGAGGGGAAGGTGGTCCACACAGCCTACCTGGACCTCGCAAAAGCCTTCGATACAATACCCCACTCGGGTATTATAGATAAGCTCACCAGCTTAAATATAAACCCCCTATGTTACTAGATGGATTGCAAACTGGCTCAAGGACAGAACCCACATGGTTAGAATTGCTGGAGCCATGTCAGACTCCAAACCAGTTACAAGTGGTGTCCCACAAGGCTCAGTCCTGGGACCTATCTTGTTCGGTATATATTTCTTGGAGGTACAGGCCAACACGGAAGGACTGTGGCTAACCAAGTTCACAGATGACTGCAAATTGGGCGCCATAATCGACTCTCCAGCCGACACAAGCATCCTCCAAAAGGGCCTCATAGAAACAGACAACTGGTGCCAGAGCCATGGCCTCAAGCTAAATGCCAAAAAGTGTATAGTCATCCCCTTTGGCAAAAACAAAGTGCCCACAAATTACCACATAGGTGGTAATCCATTAAGTACAGAAGAAGTAATTAGGGACCTGGGGACCCAAGTTGATAGCAATCTCTCATTTGACAACCACGTGGCCAAAGTGGTTAGAAAAACATTTTATATAGCCCACCTAATCATGAAGGGATTCACATCTAGATCAGGGGAGGTCATTGTGCCTCTTTACTCATCCCTCATCAGGTCCATAATTGAGTACAATGCCCTTTTGGGATGTACCTTACCAGACACCTGCAGCAACTGGAAAGACCCCAAAAGTACCTCACCAAGAGGATCAAAGGGCTCAAACAGATGCCATATGCTGCCCGGTTAAAGAAACTCCAGCTCTACTCAGTGGCATACCGCCTGTTCAGAGGCGATCTGTGCCTGACGTATAAAGCCATGTCCAACCCGGAATTAGTGGACATGCTGCACCTCAGAAAATCCAAATCCCATCGAGCTACGCACTCGAGAGACTTGAACCTCAGCACTGAAATAAATAGGACATGCTGGAGGGACAGATTCATAACCCAGAGGCTCCCTTCACTCTGGAATAAAATCCCAGTCCAGGTTAGGCAGAGTTCCTCATTGACTCTCTTCAAGAGGAATCTTGATGAGTGGATGGGAGATCGTAGGTTTAGCCCAGGTATCACTTCTGTGTCACTGTTAGACAGAGGCACAGTATACTAACCTCGAAAAAGGGCATAGCAAAATAAATTTAAAATGGGTGGCGAAAGCCAAACACATTCTGGCTAGGCTTATAAATGCCCTAGGGCAGATAGCCTAGTATGAACCTATGAACCTATAATACATTCCAGGATACTCTCTCCACCAAGCTCATGGTAGTAACGATTCCCTTTTGCAGTTACAGCAATGGTTTTCTGTAGTCTGTATTTTATGATCATCACCTCTGAGCAGTATTCCTTTTTAGGTTAACCCATTACATCCCTGGAACATGACTGCATTCTCTCATACCACATTATTCCAGCATTTTCATTTCTTCACAGAGTGCATTAAGCACATCTATTCTCTTTCTTGTCAGTACTGTGGTTTACCAACGTTCCATCAAAACTCACCATTTTGTTTGATGGTTTTCAGAAAGGTAAAGTCCAAAAACTTGTCAGCTGAAAAGTAAAAAAAAAAACTTTTTTTTCAGGGATGCAAGCCCCCCCCCCCCCTTGCTGAGGTTTCTGCCCCATATAAATTATATATACCAACATCACACTATAGTGGAGAAAAGCAAAAAAAAACGTAAAAAATGCACCACACATTCATACAATGCAACACACTATTGTTACATGAACTGCTACTTTTATTTTTTACTCAAAAACCGATGATCACAAGTCCCTCAACTGTACCCAATCCCACATCCTGTTCAGGTGGTTTCCTCATTACTCTGGCCAGCAGCCTGCTGTCGATTTCATATATGGCATTCTAAACTGCACACAGTTCATGTAGTGTGGAGAGAACAGGGCTTGAGTGAATGTGACCATTACCTTTTTGTGTTGTGGTTGTCTGTCACTGTGAAGAATATCCAGAACATTTTGTTCATTGCTGCCTAAGGCTGCCTTCATGCTCCTTTTAGATGTCAAACTTCAGGGAAGCCTTCTTGATATTTCCCCATCATTACCACTTCCTAAAACTAATAGAAGGCTGGTAGTGACTAGTGACCAAAGTGAGTTACATAACGTTTTCTACACTGAATTGTAACATGTAATTTTCTTGTCCTTTGGGTTTAAATCACCTTCAGTAGACTGTTACCTCCTGCCTCACTTGCTGTATGACTGTTTAGTTCATCCTTAAATTCTATCCTTTGTGCCCTGTGATATCTATGACATTTACACAGTGAAGAGTCCAGCATCAAGGATAGACCCCTGCAGTAATAGATTCTTCATGACCCCCTGATTTGAAGGTTCTGATTTTCATTCCTGGTGCACGCTTGGGACCACAGTCTCTTGAAACTAAGAGGACAATACTAATCGCAGACAGCAAAGAAGCTATTCTCACATTCCTAGACTTGGTTACCTCTTGATAGCTTGCAGAAGGGTAGACAAGATAGGTATTCAACATTCTACCTTCAACATATTTTAAATTATCCAAACACAAACAAGGTAATGGTCAGTAGTACGTAGTCTCTGGATACTATTTCCAAAAATATTCGCCACAAACACATCCAACGAACTACTCAACGGCTGCATATAAAAACAGTAGATTTATTGGTGAGCGCTTTTGTGGTGTTGAAACACCACTTCTTCAGACCTAATAAAAACTAAACTGCACTCTACTTAAATACCACTCAATCATTGACACGCCCAAACCTTTTCACATGTCATCATTCAACTATATGCTAGTTAAACTCACACTACCTAAAAGCAGAGTTATATATTGACAAAAAAATACAAAATAAAAATAAAAACACATCATAATAAATACATATCCGATGTGCAACATCTTTAAAAACATACAAAAAATTTAAAAAAGGCATTATACTAACTTCATTAATGTGCACTGCAGAAAAAGACAAATATATCAATATTTATATGCTTATTGAGTATAACTTTATATATATATATATATATATATATATATATATATATATATATATATGTATATGTATATATGATGTTGAATGTTTTTATATGCAGCCGTTGAGTAGTTCTTTGGATGTGTTTGTGGCAAATATTTTAAATTATGCCAAGAAAAAGCCACAGCTGTCGCCCTTCAAATACAGGGACCAAATGACATCCATCACCAGTACTGGTACCCCTTAATGTTGTACTTCCCAGAGGATGTTCTGGGGTCTATAGTCATGTACCTTCTCCAATTCAACATAACACATGTAGACAGCACAAGCAAATTCCCATGATCCCTTCCTGTATTCATGCAAGGCAAAGAGCTGACCCAGTGTTCTGTACCAGGATGGAATCTACATTGTTTCTCCTGAGAAGCTTAGCTGCTCAGTGAAGTCTTGTTAACATATGCTTTGCTAAGGAAGCTGAAGAGCAAAATCTGTCTGTACCTAGAACTTACAGTTTTGCCTTGTTTTGAAATTGAGGACCCCCACCCCAGTTTACTAATTCAGAATTGCTCTTCCTTTCTTCCACATAACATGAAGGGATCTATATTACTGTGTCAAAAGACATGTTCGCTGAACACGTCTTAATTGACACAGTAATATCGACTTGTCTAAAACCCGAACGGCCAAGTCAGCAAATTTTTTTCCCAGGGGAAAAAAATCACTTGGCCATCATCGGGGATTTGCCCTTTTCCCCACTGTAGTGTGACCTTGGAGTTGGTATATTTAGTTAGGGGGGTGTGGGAAGCGAAGCCCCCCACATTTGTAGGGTTTGAAAGTGTTTTTTTTTTTCTGTACGGTCGAGTGATTTGTTTCCCCTGGGACAAAATTCACTGACTCAGCAGTTCGGGTTTTAGACAAGTCGATATTACTGTGTCGATTAAGATGTGTTCGGCTAACATGTCTTTCGACATGGTAATATAGACCCCGATGAAATAGTGTATTAAGCCTGACACCCAAACAATGCCCACTTTCTTAAGCTTTTCCAGCCAGATCTCATCCACGTCCATAGAGTGACCATAGAGAAATTCATTAATTGCCACAATGACTTCAGATTTAGAAATAAATGTATTCTCAACAGGTATTTCTGGTCCTGCCTCCACAGAGAAGAGTACGTTTGCCAGATTTAGCAATTTTCAATGTATTTCGTCCACATTCCAACATCTTTAGTCAAACACAGCTTTTCTCTTCCCTTGTTGAGAAAAGCCTGAGCAATGTCCCATCTCCATCTTCTGAATTACCAGATCATTTGCCAGAACTCTTTGAGACCATTCAAAAGTCATTCTTTTTGGCCTTGTTAAACTCATCTTTTACACGTCTTCACTTTCATGTCTGATACATCTACTGCCTTCCTGACATCAGTGTTTATCACTGAAATTCAGAAACACTCATGCTAGCATTGCATTGAAAGTATCTTTCTTTAATTTGACAACTTCCACCATCACAGGTATTTAAAAATGGGTCGATCCTAAGGTTGGCTTCATGACTAAGTTTCAAGAATAACTGTCTGACACTGAAAGAAATGATCAGTAAGCTGCTGCCTAAAAAAATCAGAACTTAATGCCAGTCTGGGAACTAGTGTGTAAGCAAACACAGTCACACTTTACTCTTCTCACTCGCAAATGTCGACTTGTTCTGGATCTCATTTCTGCGTTTTTCTGATGAAGTTCTAACTAAAATAAAAGAACGAACGCCCTCAAAAAATTATATGTAGCATGTAGCAGTCTTGTTTCAAACAAAAGGGTGTTCAACATGAGTTGTATTTCCCTTTTGTATTCACTAAGTGGTTTGTTACTCATTTCTGCCTTGCTGTCCCTAGGGTTGCCTTAGTGACGGATACTGACCACCATCTCTCCTTTCAGCTAAAGCCCTTCATCCCAGTGTCGACTGCTAAGATCTTTAGCATGGTGCATTCCACTTCCACTTCCTGTCCTCTCAGAGTGTGTGAGAATAAGTTGTTTTGGAGGCATGAGTTGAATTTACCCACAAAGAAGCAGTAGCTAAATATTTCAAGGACATCATCACTACACTTTTGGGTCTCCTGTGTGTTCAGCTGCTGCCCCATCCATATGACCCAACTCAACACCCACTGGTGATTATTTGACAGCTTATTACCGATGTTGAGCCAGGAGTCCAAAACATTGAGCCTTAGGTATAATGACACAATTGCAATGTGTATCATTGACCACTGACTCAGCAAGTACACTTGTAAAGATAATTTTGTTCAAGCATGGTGTTTATTATGGACAACCAATGACTAGCATATAAGTTTATTAACAGTTCACTACTTGGGTTAACAACAGGTAATATCTTCCTAATCTCTAGCAATCCTGTTGTTAGATTGAAGTCTTACAGTAGAGCTGCAGAATTAATATGCAGTACACTGAATATTATGAACAGCCTGTTTTGGGCATAAGCATCACCAGCAAAAGAGAGTTTTCCTTTATGTAACTTTTAGTCCCATTAAAATGACAGCCTCCTCAGTCTCCATAAATTCCAACTTCTTGTCCTATTATGTATGTCCTCAAGCTTGATCTTCTTGTCACTGCAAATGAAGCTTCAAAGTACAGTGACAGACCTGCATGAATCTTAACTCTTACTTTATACATATATGATGCTTATATCTATGTACCTGACTGTATGTGTATGCGTGTATCTATATATGGATCTACTTGCATTCACTGAAAGCCCAGAATATTTATTTTTATTTATTTAACATTTGTTAACCAAGAAAGTCCGACATAGAACAAAGCTAATTTTCAGAGGAGGCCTGGGGAGAAACACTCCAGTATCGAATGTTATTTTTGCAAGACAAAAATGAAAATCCCAAATAGGGTAGTTTTTCCCAGGTCAAGCAAATACTTGCCCAAAACTACACAAAACACACCATACTATCTGAAACCCATCCCTCACACCCCAACTATATGTACCAACTCCAGGATCGCACTACAGTGGGGAAAAGGACATATTTCCCCATGTTGGGCAAGTGTTTACTTGCCCTGGGAAAAACTAAGTTGTTCTGGATTTTAATTTTTGTTATTTTCATCTTGTGAAAATAACGTTCGACATTATGGGCTTTTGGTAAATTAAAGCAGACCCAAGGGGGAGAAAAAAAAAAAAAAAAAAAAAAAAAAAATATATATATATATATATATATATATATATATATATATATATATATATATATACATATATACACATACATATAATCTGAATCCACAGTCACCGAACATACTTTACGAAAGTGCTTTCACCCCCCCCACTTTAATACTCTCACTCTGAGGTCGCACTACAGTGGGGAAAAGGGAATTTTCCCTTATCCCCACTGTAGTGTGATCTCTGCAACAGGCATACTTACGTGAAAAGTGCTTCTCCGGTGAAAAGCACTTTCGCGCAAGTATGCTCGGCCGAAGCTGTTTCGGTGATGCTGCCATTTGGTGACATATATATATATATATTTATATATATATATATATATATATATATATATATATATATATATATATATATATATATATATATATATATATATATATATATATGCACACACACATATACATATGGGTGTAGTAGGAAACTGAATAAACCGAATGTTGACACACATAACATCGACATAAAAATGTTGAAAATGCCGATGTCGACAGATAACTATACATGTGCTGAGAAATAGTGTCTCAGTACATGCAAAATTTAAACAAACAAAAAAAAATTAGGAAACCAAAATGCCAAATGCAGCAACACCACAAGTAACCAGAAAAAGCTGCAAAACGCCAATAACTAGTCCACCAAGAGAAAATTTATTGCACCAAACACAACGAGATAAGCACTTTCGTCATACAGACTTCAACAGATCTATTAAAACACTCATAAACACTTACATTTATAGTCATGACCCTAACCATGTGACATTAAACTCATGAATAATGAATAATAAGACATGATATTACGTAAAATGCTAACAAAATCCTATAAAAACATTGAAGGTATAATAAAACATATGTGACAACATGCATAATAACCTGCATAATGAGTTATACAGATAAACCCTGAAGAAGAAAAAATAAATATATATATATATATATATATATATATATATATATATATATATATATATATATATATATATATATATATTAAAGAACTCAAAGATCACAGGCTCTATATCTGAGTTCAGGTTTAATACTTATAGCCTCATTTAACCCAGGATGTACCGCTGCATTCAATCTGAATTGCCATTTAGTCTCTGCCCTGAGCAATTTATTTTTCCAGTCACCCCCTCTATGGTCCACCATCACAATTTCCAGGATCCCAAAAACAAAACTGTGACTGGGGTGATCAATAATGTGTTTGCTAAGGGCATTTTTTACATCTTTTTTATTAATGCAATAACAATGCTCGTAAATCCTGCGGTTTAACCTCCTTTCTGTTTTGCCCACATAATAACATGGGCAAGCTTTGCAAGTGGCTAAATAGACTAAACCAGTGGAAATGCAAGAACCATATACAAATTTCACCTGAATGCCAAAAGGACCTAACTTAAAATTAAGATCTTCATTAATAAAAGAGCAAAACTCACAGCAGCCACACTTGTGGGTGCCTATTTTTTTGTTATTATTAATTAGTTTTGACTCATGTTTATAATCTAAAATATACTTCAAATTATTATCTACTCTATAGGTAAAAATGGGCTCTTGTCCAATGAACTTGAAAAGCTCATTGTTACATTTTAACATAGACCAATTATTGGAAATAATTTTCTTTACTTCTTTGGCAGTTTCACCGTAGGTAATAACCATAGCCTGTGAAAAATCTTTGTTTGCACTGGAAGTATTGGCAGCAGAATCCAAACCTATACCTAATAAAGGAATGTACCTAACATTCCATAAGGCCAAAACCTCATCTTTAATCTTCTTAACAAAATCCAGGGGATAGCCACGGTTTAAAAACATATTCATAACAGTTTGTATTTCCTTTTCCACCAAGCCTACCTCAGAGCACATTCTCACCACCCTCACCATCTGACCCTTAACAATATTTCTCTTTGTATGAGGGGGATGATTACTAGAAAATTCTAAGTAATCATTGGAGAAGGTGGGCTTTCTAAAAACACTAGACATAAAACAATTATTTCTATAATCCTTGGAAATATTTACATCGAGAAAGTGAATACCCTCCTTATTACCATTACCCATAAACTTAAAATAATCACATAAATTGTTAATATAATTTAAAAAGCCATCAAACTGCTTATCATCTTTCCACAAGATGAACAAGTCATCCAAAAATCTAAAATACAACTGCCATTCATGGTTAAACAAGGAAGGAAAAATAAATTCCTTCTCCCATCCATACAAAACCAAATTGGCAAAAATTGGAGCACAGCTATTACCCATAGCAACCCCCTGGATCTGTTTGTAAAATTCCCCCTCAAAAGTAAAAAAAATATTTTTTAAAATTAGTTCCATCAATTCAGTTATAAAATTAATCATCTTTCCACTTAAATTGGAACAACTAACTAAAACATCATTAAAGAACTATAGGCCTGTTTCATGAGGTATAGAAGTGAACAGATCCACAACATCAATAGTGGAAAAGTAACAATCCTTATCAAAAAATTCATTCTTGACTTGTCTGAGAAAGTCCCAGGAGTCTTTAAAGATGTGTTCTACAGGAGTAAGGGCTTGTCTTACAATCCGGTCAATGAAGACCCCTAACGAATATGTAATACTGTTCTTCCCAGATATAATGAGCCTGTATGGAGGGTCTTGCAGATCCTTATGGGTTTTAGGTATGCCAAAGCATATAGGAATAGTGGGGTGTTCTATATGCAGGAAGTTAAAAACCTCCTCATTAATAACACCCTGTAACAAGGAATCTTCCAAAAAATATTTAATTTTTCTATAACAAATATGTATTTCATTCCTTAAAATTATTTCATATTTATTGGCATCCGTGAGAATGCTAGTAATCTTATTTTTGTAATCCACATTATTAACAATGGTCATACCTCCACCCTTATCCGGTTTCATAAATCTCACATCCATATTATCTCTCAATTC